>NC_135999.1:1441358-1473858 GCF_048128805.1 Centroberyx gerrardi
TGTAATGGAATTGATGGAATCGAATCTAAATCAATTCCGATTCCAAATGAAAATCAACACAAAAATTGAAGTTTTACGCCGGTTGGCATTCAACCAATGAGCCTTGAATTTCTTCCTCCCCCCTCCCCACTTGTGAAATGGATCAGACCAAGGCAGTCGAACACCGATTCGTATAGATGGGTCTAAATCAGAAGTAATTCATTACAAATTCATTTAAATGAAACGGTTGCTACGATTCCAGAGTTTGGAGTCGAGATTGCAACAGGAATAGACTCCGATTCCGTTTATTAGTAGAATTGATTCTCAGAATCGATGCGATGGAATCGAGAATCGACTTTTTGAGTTGACTCTCCATCCCTAGAGTTCGGTAGAAGAAGATCCGCTGAGTGGAAACGGTCGGTGCCGCCGCTCTCCGGGCCGCGGAGAGAAATATGTCGGTTGCTCTCCGGATCGTTTTCACAAACGACTTTTCTGGAGATATTCTGACAAACAATTTGGACTCGTAGCAAGAGGCAGCGGAGCTCGCTGCTTCGACTGACAGCTGACTACAGACAATACTGTCTGTGGGTCCGAGACCTACAGGAGGAAGAGAGGAGTTATATAGAGGAACTAAATCAACGCCTCTCCAGTACACACACTGATTTCTCGTTCCCTCACCAAACGCAGATCGTCACACATGTCGCTTCCTTTCGTAATATTTCTGTCCTTTAAAGTTGACAGTAAACAAACACCTCGCCTCCACCGGTATTCTGACAGGATGTTACTGTCTGAGCTTCCTGCTGTTTCCTGCTTTGTTTTGTTTTCCTTCCTCCGTCCATTTACATAGTTTCTACAGAGGTTTTTCAGGTGATGTAACCCCATGGATGTATTAAACTAGTGTAACCCCCCTCTGGCGGCCATCTTGGAGGTCCTCAGCTCTGAACAGCTGACTGTGTTTCTGTCGTCTCAACAGAATTGAACAGACGGTTAATTTCTGTCTGTTTCTGACTGAACTGATCATTTCATCACTGATCCATCTGATTGATTTAGTGTTTAGATAATGTCAGCTTGTTAGCTAGCTAACCATAGCATCTGGTCAGCTAACATCACTGTCTTGTTGTTAACACATCTGATTAGCACACTAGCTAACGTAGCTAGTAGCAGCTAGCGTTAGCGTGTTCACATTAACATCAGTGTGTTTGCCGGCTAGTTAGCTAGCTAACAGTTTGTTCAGGTTAACTGAGCTGACTCTTCTCAAGCTACAACTCAGAGTGTTTTGGAGTAGAGACTAGGGCTAAAGACAAGACAGTTTACTGTGTCACAGTAACCAAATCCACCTTATCACACTATTCACTTTTACTGAGAACGTTACTGAATGGATCTACAGCCACACCACAACAAGCTGACTCAGCTGCTCTCTGCTTCTAGCTGCTTGATACAGATTTACACTTTATTAACTAACACACAGTTCTACAGATTTACACTTTATTAACTAACACACAGTTCTACAGATTTACACTTTATTAACTAACACACAGTTCTACAGATTTACACTTTATTAACTAACACACAGTTCTACAGATTTACACTTTATTAACTAACACACAGTTCTACATGTTCCTCCATCATCAGACTCAGCTGCTGCAGCAGGTTGGTGATGAAACTAAATCCTCTATGTGGATTTGAGACTAACTTCATTTACACTCAGTTGTTAATGAGGTTGAAGTGGATCTGTTTGGATGGTCAGATCTTCCTGTGTCTTGGATCTACATCCCATCTGGATCTGGATGTGATGTGTTTCCAGGTTGATTACCCAGGATGCATTGTAACTCCGGTGTGAAGGATCCTAGTGACTTTCCACCAGTCAGGTCTGATTTCCATTTTAACAGGTCCTTCACACCAAGAACCACACTGTTCCCCCACTCCCACCCTGCTGGTCCTGCATGCGGCTTCATCATTACAAACACATATTTTGTAGCCAAGCTTTGTTCATACCCATAGCACTTTATTTTAAATTCTAGTCCAGATCTCAAGGTTTCCAAAGATACCAAACATGTCAGGCTGAATTACAGGGAAATGTGTAGAATATGAAGCACAAGACGTCTAGATTTTTTACATTTGAGTAATGGTGCAGCCATGAAAATGGCGTCTTGGGTTTGAATATTTCACTCAATATTCAATTTAGTGTTGGAACGAGCTGATGCATAATATAATATAATATAATATGTGACATTGTTGTACAGTATGGAAAAAATGTTGAACTTTGAAGCTACTTCAGAGGAAATTTAAGGGGCGACTCGGGGTGCGAGGGGTTCATGAGACAGAGGTTATGAACTTCCAGGTGAAACATGATGTTCAGTTTGCATCAGATGTTCCAGTTCTTCATCTGATGGCTTCAGCTGACCTTTAACCTCTGACCTCATTGGTTTTACTTCCTGGATTAGATTGGCTGCATCACTCCTTTCCTCCTCAACTTCTATGTTCCCTCCTCTCCTCCCCTCGTCTCCTCCACATCACTTCCTGGGAGGAGAGGAGGGTGAAGGAGGAGAAGAGGTGGGCTGATGAAGAGAGAGATGAAGAGGAGGGCTGATGAAGAGAGAGGGGAAGAGGAGGGTGAAGGAGGAAAAGAGGTGGGCTGATGAAGAGAGAGAGGAAGAGGAGGGCTGATGAAGAGAGAGGGGAAGAGGAGGGTGAAGGAGGAAAAGAGGTGGGCTGATGAAGAGAGAGAGGAAGAGGAGGGCTGATGAAGAGAGAGGGGAAGAGGAGGGTGAAGGAGGAGAAGAGGTGGGCTGATGAAGAGAGGGGAAGAGGAGGGTGAAGGAGGAGAAGAGGTGGGCTGATGAAGAGAGAGGAAGATGAGGGTGAAGGAGAAGAGGTGGGCTGATGAAGAGAGAGAGGAAGAGGAGGGTGAAGGAGGAGAGGTGGGCTGATGAAGAGAGAGAGGAAGAGGAGGGTGAAGGAGGAGAAGAGGGGCTGATGAAGAGAGAGAGGAAGATGAGGGTGAAGGAGGAGAAGAGGTGGGCTGATGAAGAGAGAGAGGAAGAGGAGGGTGAAGGAGGAGAGGTGGGCTGATGAAGAGAGAGAGGAAGAGGAGGGTGAAGGAGGAGAAGAGGTGGGCTGATGAAGAGAGAGGAAGATGAGGGTGAAGGAGAAGAGGTGGGCTGATGAAGAGAGAGAGGAAGAGGAGGGTGAAGGAGGAGAGGTGGGCTGATGAAGAGAGAGAGGAAGAGAAGGGTGAAGGAGAAGAGGTGGGCTGATGAAGAGAGAGAGGAAGAGGAGGGTGAAGGAGGAGAAGAGGTGGGCTGATGAAGAGAGAGAGGAAGAGGAGGGTGAAGGAGGATAAGAGGAGGGGTGATGAAGAGAGAGAGGAAGAGGAGGGTGAAGGAGGAGAAGAGGTGGGCTGATGAAGAGAGAGAGGAAGAGGAGGGTGAAGGAGGATAAGAGGAGGGGTGATGAAGAGAGAGAGGAAGAGGAGGGTGAAGGAGGAGAAGAGGTGGGCTGATGAAGAGAGAGAGGAAGAGGAGGGTGAAGGAGGATAAGAGGTGGGCTGATGAAGAGAGAGAGGAAGAGGAGGGTGAAGGAGGATAAGAGGAGGGGTGATGAAGAGAGAGAGGAAGAGGAGGGTGAAGGAGGAGAAGAGGTGGGCTGATGAAGAGAGAGAGGAAGAGGAGGGCTGATGAAGAGAGAGGGGAAGAGGAGGGTGAAGGATGAGAAGAGGTGGGCTGATGAAGAGAGAGGGGAAGAGGAGGGTGAAGGAGGAGAAGAGGTGGGCTGATGAAGAGAGGGGAAGAGGAGGGTGAAGGATGAGAAGAGGAGGGGTGATGGAGAGGAAGAGGAGGGTGAAGGAGGAAAAGAGGTGGGCTGATGAAGAGAGAGGAAGAGGAGGGTGAAGGAGGAGAAGAGGAGGGGTGATGAAGAGAGAGGAAGAGGAGGGTGAAGGAGAGAGGTGGGCTGATGAAGAGAGAGGAAGAGGAAGGTGAAGGAGGAGAAGAGGTGGGCTGATGAAGAGAGAGAGGAAGAGGAGGGTGAAGGAGGAAAAGGGGCTGATGAAGAGAGAGAGGAAGATGAGGGTGAAGGAGAAGAGGTGGGCTGATGAAGAGAGAGAGGAAGAGGAGGGTGAAGGAGGAGAGGTGGGCTGATGAAGAGAGAGAGGAAGAGGAGGGTGAAGGAGGAGAAGAGGTGGGCTGATGAAGAGAGAGGAAGATGAGGGTGAAGGAGAAGAGGTGGGCTGATGAAGAGAGAGAGGAAGAGGAGGGTGAAGGATGAGAAGAGGTGGGCTGATGAAGAGAGAGAGGAAGAGGAGGGTGAAGGAGGATAAGAGGTGGGCTGATGAAGAGAGAGAGGAAGAGGAGGGTGAAGGAGGATAAGAGGTGGGCTGATGAAGAGAGAGAGGAAGAGGAGGGTGAAGGAGGATAAGAGGAGGGGTGATGAAGAGAGAGAGGAAGAGGAGGGTGAAGGAGGAGAAGAGGTGGGCTGATGAAGAGAGAGAGGAAGAGGAGGGTGAAGGAGGATAAGAGGAGGGGTGATGAAGAGAGAGAGGAAGAGGAGGGTGAAGGAGGAGAAGAGGTGGGCTGATGAAGAGAGAGAGGAAGAGGAGGGCTGATGAAGAGAGAGGGGAAGAGGAGGGTGAAGGATGAGAAGAGGTGGGCTGATGAAGAGAGAGGGGAAGAGGAGGGTGAAGGAGGAGAAGAGGAGGGGTGATGAAGAGAGAGAGGAAGAGGAGGGTGAAGGAGGAGAAGAGGAGGGGTGATGAAGAGAGAGAGGAAGAGGAGGGTGAAGGATGAGAAGAGGAGGGGTGATGAAGAGGAAGGAGCAGGACCAGCTTCAATCATCACTGCTTTTTATTAGACAAAGTGCTGCAGAAAAACAAACAGTTTAGAAACTTCAAACCAGATTATCATCTGACAACATCTGAACTCAGGATCCAAAACCCCAAAACTACAGATACCAGCTGTCAGTCATCCTGCTGCTGCGCTCTGATTGGTCAGAGCAGGACAGTTTTTCTGCTCCCAGGTCTGCAGTTTCCTCCAATCAGAGACACTTTCACATGTGAGCTGTTTCCAACCACAAACTGATGAATTTTATAATCCGGAGGAACGCAGCAACTGTCCAGTCTCATACTGGGAGATGCTGGTCTGGTCTCCATGGTAACCAGCCTTCATCTGGAGTCCTAAAGAAAGCGTCCCGTCCGTCAGGCGTCTCCCGGTCCGTCCCCCTCCGGGTTTTCCTCCAGCAGCTTCTGGATCCGGGCCAGTATGATCTCGTTGGAGCTCCGGCAGTCTTCGGCTCCGTACGGCGGCTGGACCGTCAGCGCCCCGGCCACCCGGAGCGCCTCGCCCTCCTGCTCCACCGGCACCCGGTTCCTCTCGAGCCAGCGCCGGACGCTCTCCCGCCGCCGCCGCGCCTCCTCCGGGTCGAGCCGGGCGGCGCGGCGCGGCAGCAGCACGCCGCGCAGCCGCTCCGCCGTCTGCCGGTCCGCCTCCTGCAGCACCTCCACCTCCTGCACCGCGTGACCCATCACCACCCGCACCGACGCCCCGCCCGCCTCGCCGAAACTCACCAGGACCACGCTGCCGAGGAGACGAGGACACGAGGAGACAAGGAGACAAGTTAGCAAGGATTCAAACCCAGGACACGGTAGGAGCCTGGTAGGATCCTGATCCGGCAGAACACCAGAGGTTCTCCATCCTGGTCCACGAAGGTCCAGCAGTCAGCTGGTTCTCATTCTAACCCAGTGGTTCTCAACCTGGGGGTCGGGACCCTGCAGGGCCGTGTGAAGCACCAGGCCGACCAGCCAGCAGCAGCTCGCTGGTCCACAGCTTCAGAGAGGAGAGACCCCGCGAGCTGCTGCAGGTCTGCTGGACTGAACCTGCAGACTGAGACCTGCAGACTGAACCTGCAGACTGAACCTGCAGACTGAGACCTGCAGACTGCTGGAGCTTCAGGAACCAGGAAGGAGAAACTTTCACCTGCAGTAACATGTCACGTGATGTTTACCTTGCGTCTGCTGTGAATATGACTAATAAACATATTCTTATTATCCTAGTTTAGTATAGTAGTAACGTTAGTATAGTTTAGTAAGTATAGTATAGTTTGTTTACCTGGTGGACACCGGGTCCACGTGAGCAGATATGGTTTAGTACAGTTGGTTTAGTAGGCTATAGTTAGTATAGTTAGTATCTATCTGGCGGACACCGGGTCCACGGTGAGCAGTAGTATAGTGTAGTATAGTTGGAGTATAGTACAGTATCTACAGTATAGTGTAGTGTTATTTTACCTGGCGGACACCGGGTCCACGGTGAGCAGTAGTATAGTTGGAGTATAGTACAGTATCTACAATATAGTTGGAGTATAGTACAGTATCTACAGTATAGTTGGAGTATAGTACAGTATCTACAGTATAGTGTAGTGTTATTTTACCTGGCGGACACCGGGTCCACGGTGAGCAGTAGTATAGTTGGAGTATAGTTGGAGTATAGTACAGTATCTACAGTATAGTTGGAGTATAGTACAGTATCTACAGTATAGTGCAGTGTTATTTTACCTGGCGGACACCGGGTCCACGGTGAGCAGTAGTATAGTTGGAGTATAGTTGGAGTATAGTACAGTATAGTGCAGTGTTATTTTACCTGGCGGACACCGGGTCCACGGTGAGCAGTAGTATAGTTGGAGTATAGTTGGAGTATAGTACAGTATAGTGCAGTGTTATTTTACCTGGCGGACACCGGGTCCACGGTGAGCAGTAGTATAGTTGGAGTATAGTTGGAGTATAGTACAGTATAGTGCAGTGTTATTTTACCTGGCGGACACCGGGTCCACGGTGAGCAGCCAGCCGCGGTGCAGCTGCTCCTCTCGCGCCTTCACCTTCACCTTTTTATTCACGTAGTGGAGCCAGTCCAGCGGACCTAACAGAGGCCATCCGCTCTGCATCATCAGCAGCTCGGGTCAGTTTACTGACAAACTGCAGCAGGGAAAACCTCCGCGGCGCGCGGTGCGTCTCTTAAAACACTCCGGCGGAAATCACGTGATCTCAATAAGCGTTCCTCTTCTTCTTCGTGAGATTTGAAGCAGACTTAATAGACGCGACTGCCCCCTACAGGTAATAAACATAACATACCATGACATAACATTAATCAGGTTGTTGCAGCAGCAAATAGTTACAGGACACAGCAGGGCAAAAATACAAATATAATATCAATTTATCCATTCATTTAGAACTGATTTGTGTTTCTATTGATTGGTTGTTTGCTTCATTATGATCAGACTGGAGGTCAGAGGTCACCTGCTTCATCAGTTTAGTAGAAAAACAGGTTTAGTTTAGAAGGCGGATTTTAGATGATGAATATCAGTGTAATTTATTTCTTACCAGTGGAGGGCAGCAACACACATTAGAGGTCTTGTTTGCCTCGAATATAACAAGTAGAAGAAGAACGCAGACTGTGTCAAGCTACCAGAGATTACACCGGAGGTCAAGAGATTTTCCCTTCAAAATAAGGTAACATACAACATTTTGGATAAAGGTATTTTAATTTACAACAGATTCTTCCACTCATAAACCGTTGCAACACAAAATGTATTTTTGAAAACTTGACCGGAAGTGTTGTTTGTTATTGTTGCTAGCTTGACGCTGCAGTTAGCAGAAGCTACCAGCTAACCTGCTGGCGCTGACCGGGAGGATGTCGAGACACAGCCGGTACGGAGGAGGTAACGGCTCGTTATCCTGTTTAATCCTGTCAGAAACAGGCAGCAGGCGGAGGGAAGGCAGGAAACAGTCAGGAAGTAAAGCAGCAGTCAGGAAGTAAAGCAGCAGTCAGGAAGTAAAGCAGCAGTCAGGAAGTAAAGCAGCAGTCAGGAAGTAAAGCAGCAGTCCGGCTCCAGGTTACCGCTCATGTTAAATGGCGTCTGGGCGGCCGGTTTAGCGTTAAGTCAGTCCTGAGTCAGTGTCTATTTTAACGGTTGATTTCTTTAGCATAGACAACGAATACTTGAATTAAAGAGGTTCAGTACGTTAATGTTAATGTTAGCATGTCCGAGTTCAGACAGAACTGAAGTTAACATGAATGTAACGGCTGCAGCGTTAGCTAACTTAGCTAATAACAGACCCAGTGTCATGTTGACACCATGCATCAATAGACTGTTATGGTATTATTATACTGTATAGCAGTGATTCTCAACCTTTTTCATATCAAGGACTCTAATTTAGTCCACATTAGAGCCACAGACCCCCATTTGATGAGATCTTGTCTCTCGGACCCAAATCTGAGAATATTTTTATTGTCAGATTTGATTTTGTCCAGAACTCCCTGACTGTCTGTGTTGCAGGTAGAGAGATAACAGAGAAACTATCAAAACATCATTCTGCTGCTTTCTCTAAGTTTAACACTTCATCAGTTTGCTGGGGACCCTCTGGAACCCCCTCAGGGACCCCTGGTGGTCCCCGGACCCCACGTTGAGAACCACTGCTGTATAGGACTGTACCTTGCTATGTGTCACATTGCTGTACAACACCATGAAAAAGAAAAAAGATTCAGGAAACTCAGATATCACAAACCAAATATTCTGCCTTTTCTCCCATGTAAACACCGTCCAGATAGAAAATTTGATATTATCTCTGTGGAACCTGTTCTCCACAGAGAGTAAGGTGTATGTGGAACCTGTTCTCCACAGAGAGTAAGGTGTATGTGTGGAACCTGTTCTCCTCCACAGAGAGTAAGGTGTATGTGTGGAACCTGTTCTCCACAGAGAGTAAGGTGTATGTGGAACCTGTTCTCCACAGAGAGTAAGGTGTATGTGGAACCTGTTCTCCTCTACAGAGAGTAAGGTGTATGTGTGGAACCTGTTCTCCACAGAGAGTAAGGTGTATGTGGAACCTGTTCTCCTCTACAGAGAGTAAGGTGTATGTGGAACCTGTTCTCCACAGAGAGTAAGGTGTATGTGGAACCTGTTCTCCACAGAGAGTAAGGTGTATGTGGAACCTGTTCTCCTCCACAGAGAGTAAGGTGTATGTGGAACCTGTTCTCCTCTACAGAGAGTAAGGTGTATGTGGAACCTGTTCTCCTCCACAGAGAGTAAGGTGTATGTGGAACCTGTTCTCCACAGAGAGTAAGGTGTATGTGGAACCTGTTCTCCACAGAGAGTAAGGTGTATGTGGAACCTGTTCTCCACAGAGAGTAAGGTGTATGTGGAACCTGTTCTCCACAGAGAGTAAGGTGTATGTGTGGAACCTGTTCTCCACAGAGAGTAAGGTGTATGTGTGGAACCTGTTCTCCACAGAGAGTAAGGTGTATGTGTGGAACCTGTTCTCCTCTACAGAGAGTAAGGTGTATGTGTGGAACCTGTTCTCCACAGAGAGTAAGGTCTACGTGGGGAACCTGGGCACCGGGGCGGGGAAGGGCGAGCTGGAGCGGGCGTTCGGGTACTACGGGCCGCTGAGGACCGTCTGGATCGCCAGGAACCCTCCGGGCTTCGCCTTCGTGGAGTTTGAAGACCCCAGAGACGCCAAGGACGCCGTCCACGGGTTAGACGGCAAGTCAGTATTGGACCCGGACTCAGCTCTCATGACCTGTTCAGGACGGAGACGCTGTGTTGAAATGAAACTGAAACATGAAACACGCTCAGGTAGAAACAGCTCGTCTCCGCTCTGGTTCTGCTGCTGCTGGAGGTTTAAAGATTAGATATTTTAGAGTCAGTGCTGGGAGATAATTCAGTATAATCTTCCCTCAGTGAATCATATGGTGATGATATGGTGATTTTTGGGAAATCATGACACACAATCCTGCTGTCTGAACTGATGAGAACAGATTTTATTTATAAACTCTGACAAAATGAGGAATGAAACATTATATGGAAAATGTCAGTTTTCTTTGACATCACAGCTAACATTACCATTCAATTCAATGGGATGAACATTAATTTGATTATTATGTGATTTTGCATATATGAGCCATATCCTGATAAATATCAATATAGAAAAAAATGCTGATGATTCGACCATATCACCCAGCTTTATTGATCCTGTGAGGAAATCGGCTCGTTGCAGCAGCAAATATTAACAGGATACAAAGAAAAGTAGAATATAAATAAGAATAGAGTGGGTGGGAGGTTTTAAACACAACTGACAGTTACTGCACTAAAACATAGCAAGCAGAAACATATGAATGAAAAAGTGAACAGCATCATGAAGGTGTGCAAATTAGCAGCAGAACAGAGATGAAGACAACTGGATGCAGAATATGTGCAAAATGAAAATACACCAGAGATATGAAATATAAACAGTATGAAATGAGTGTGACATTATAAAAATATCAACCTGAATATGTAATATTTATCAAACGATATGAATCTGAGGCTATAAACTGAGTTTGCAGTGCCAGCCTCGGCTCTGCGGCAGCTGTATGCGTACCTTGAGCTCGGTGTTGCAGGGTGATCTGCGGCAGTCGGGTCCGGGTCGAGCTGTCCACCGGGATGCCCCGGCGCTCCCGGTACGAGCGCCCCCCCACCCGCCGGCCTTTTGACCCCAACGACAAGTGTTACGAGTGCGGGGAGAAGGGCCACTACGCCTACGACTGCCACCGCTACAGCCGGCGCCGGAGGAGCAGGTAAACACCGCCGCCCCTCCGGTCCGACCGGCCGCTGCTCTGACATCTCTGCTCTGTCTGCAGCTTCACTCATCCAAACCCCTCAGAGATAGAAACTCACTTCCATAAGATCAAACTTTATTGATCCCTGTGGGGAAATCGGGTCGTTGCAGCAGAAAATACTAACAGGATACAGCAAAGAAAACTAGAATATAGATAAAAATAGACCAAATGGCTGTATTTAACACAATCAATACATTTTAGCAACACAAATATCTCAAAATTATTTAACGTTAAGTAGGGATGGGACGAAATATCTCAATACGAAATGTGTCAATCCGTATGTTGTGTCAGGAACATGAATGGTGATATCAGCTCCATGTTATTCTGCTGTCAGGAACATGAATGGTGATATCAGCTCCATGTTATTCTGCTGTCAGGAACATGAATGGTGATATCAGCTCCATGTTATTCTGCTGTAGTAATCACTAATGAGACTCTTGACCATCACAGTTTCACAAGCTCTCCATCCAAATTTCAAATTGACCCACACAAGTCCCATTTGCAGTTTAGTTCCTTGCAGTTAAAACTAGCAGATTCCTGTAATTAAAACACAACCTGTGGAGTTTTGTTGCTCTGATCTTTGGGAGACTGAAGCTCTGCTGACGGTTTGACTGGTTAAAATGTAGCCTGGATGTTAAAGAAATGTTTTCTCTGAACAAATGGTACAGATGTCAGACCTGGCTCAAAAAGTAGTAGCAAATAATCATTAACGTTTGTTTTAAAGCACACGGAGTACCAGATGGGTGGGGTTTACCGCATCAGGACAATTCAGGTGAGCTGCCAGATGGGCTGTGCTTGTCTAAACCTTCTGGCGCTCGCTGTATCGTCCTGTACGGCAAACTCCACCCACCTGGCACCGAGGCAGCATAAAACCAGATACAGTTTGAGCCAGGTCTGCTGGTGTGTTGACAGTTGTTGATGCTACTTTGTCTCTCTGTTTTACTCTAACCGTTGTTGTACAATGTGGATTTACTTCAAATGTGACTGTACGATATTTTTTTAACAATTCACCTGGTCAAAACATTTCAGGTTTCATCGTTTGGTTCAGAGTGTCACGATCCTAAAAGATTTCATGAGGCATCTTGCAAATTCCACACTGTTTCTCCTCGTGTGGCCGATCAGCCGAGCGCCTGCCGCGCCTAGCTGCACCTTACAGATTTCTTAGAGGGCTGCCAGACAGCCAGACCAGCGCCCGGCCCAGTAAATTCGGCCGTCAATTTGGGTTTTGTAACGAGGAAAGACCCGCTGGACCGCGGTCCCTTCTAGAAAAAACGCCTCGCATCTATCAAGTCTCAATCAAGCGATTTGGCTGTCAGTGCGATCATCGTTAGAAATCGAAGGACTCGACTAGATGCAGAGGTCGGCCGGTAGATACTTCTAGATCGTCTAGATCTGCTAGACCTTGGTCCAAAGAGGGTCGACCTGCAAACTTGCAAGGTTTATTTCATTACCAATTAATGTGTTTTTATCTGCATTTCCTTAAGTCCAATGTACTTTTCTGTTCTTTTTCTCTTTACTAGACATCTGAAAGGCCTGTTTTAGGCAGGAAGCATTTAACTCCATCAGCACCTAGTCTGACCTTACTACCATTGCATGTGTAATGTTAAACTAGCTACCTGCTGTCTGTCTTAGTATAGAGCCAGTATCAGAGTTACAGAGGCAGTCTAACTCTGTTTGTGTTGAGCTGGTTCGGTCTGGATCTGATATTCTTCTCCCGGTTTGGTTTGGGTCCAGGTCCGGGTCTCACTCCAGGTCCCGTGGGAGGCGGTACTCCCGCAGCAGGAGTCGCAGCAGGAGCCGAGGGAGGAGGTGAGGAGTCCCGGTGTTCCTCAGGGCGCGATTCCTGGACCCCAAATGTTTTAGAAGATGAGCTTAACTGATCTGCGGGGGGACTCTGATCACTGCAGTGGAAAAGAATAGGATCCAGATAACTTTATATTATTTTAAATGACAATGAGTTCTTCACCAGTTATGTGGTCCTGAAAAATTTGTCCATTATTAAAACTATGCTACATTGGGCCAAAAATGTGCGCTTCTCAAAGACATTACGAAGGGTATTTCACTAAGAGTGTATGATAATGAATATATGATGATGACCTCCTCCTGTCCAGGTCCAGATCCTTCTCTCCTCGTCGCTCCCGCTCAGTTTCTCCCAGAAGATCTCGATCCAAAACCCCCAAGAGGTCCAGGTGAGATACCCGACACCACATATTCTCTACTTTATCAGAAAATGCTTTTATTTAACAGAAAGGTATCAATGTATTGTTTTAGAAAAGATATTGATTTTGTAGAATCAGAGAATCTGGTGTGGAAATATTTGCAGACCTGGTTGTGATCCTGGTTCTGTTCATCTCTCCAGATCCAGATCCAGATCCAGATCCAGGTCTGGGTCTCGAGCCCGCAGCAGGTGTGTGCTACTGTGTTGTTTTAATACAAAGATAGTTTTACCAGTTATGGCAGAAGTCTGTACAAGCATCAAGGCAAAAAGTGCTTTACAGGACTGTCAGGTGACATCACACACCCCCGGCGGCCATCTTGGAGGTCCTCAGCTCTGAACAGCTGACTGTGTTTCTGTCGTCTCAACAGAATTGAACAGACGGTTAATTTCTGTCTGTTTCTGACTGAACTGATCATTTCATCACTGATCCATCTGATTGATTTAGTGTTTAGATAATGTCAGCTTGTTAGCTAGCTAACCATAGCATCTGGTCAGCTAACATCACTGTCTTGTTGTTAACACATCTGATTAGCACACTAGCTAACGTAGCAGCCTGGTAGCTAGTGTTGGTTGTGTTTTGATGAACATCAGTGGCCTAGCTAAGTGACTCGGACCGTCCTGACCATGTGAAGTGGGTGTGACCTGACGGGACTCGTGTCTCCTCAGGTCTGGATCGATGGGCCGCTCCAAGTCCGGATCTGCAGCTAGAAGGTGAGTCGACTCAGCTGAAAACACAAACTGATTATCAAACCATCTTTACTCTGCGTCTGTCACCATGCAGGAAGTTTAGATGCTAGCGCTGTATGTAGAGTCAGTGTAACAGGCAGCCAATAAGGAGCCTGTTTGATACAGAGCCATTGTTTTGTTTTGATTTGATTGGCTTACGAGCAGAGAGAGTGTACGGTGGCCAGCAGGGACAAAGTTTGGGAACAGACAAAGACCAAAGACTGAATATAACTGAGACAGTCAGATGCTATGGTCTCTGAAGGTTAGCAGCAGTGTGGCGAGACGCTGAGTGATTTCTCCACCAGACACACAGAGTCTCCAGGTGCTGCAGGGTGCTGCAGGGTGCTGCAGGGTGCTGCAGGGTACTGCAGGGTGCTGCGGGGCGCTGCGGGGCGCTGCAGGGTGCTGCAGGGTACTGCAGGGTGCTGCGGGGCGCTGCGGGGCGCTGCAGGGTACTGCGGGGCGCTGCAGGGTGCTGCAGGGTGCTGCGGGGTACTGCGGGGTGCTGCGGGGCGCTGCAGGGCGCTGCGGGGTGCTGCGGGGTACTGCGGGGTGCTGCGGGGCGCTGCAGGGCGCTGCAGGGCGCTGTAGGGTGCTGCGGGGCGCTGCACATCTAACAGAGTTAGATCCCAGATGAAACACTTTCACTGTCAGACTGAAGCTTTTCTGGAACCGACTTCCCCAAGAAGACAAACTACTGAAACATAATAAACTTTGTGTAGCGCAAAGTGCTTCAACAATCAAACATCAAACTCACAAAATACATCAAGAAGAGTAAATCAAGAAGGCAGCCCTTGATAAAAGGATTAAAGGATAAAATGACAGTAAATCTAACAGGATAAAAGACGTTAAAGCAGCAATATGAAGGTAAAGTCTGTGAAGCGTCTTTAGACATTTTTAAATTGTTGTTTACATTCTAGCAGCCAATGGCATCGCTAGAAAGATTTGTGTCTCAGAAATAAACAGAATTCTGCACAGTCAGACTTTGTTGTCACTGAACTTTTATTACATTTACCTCTCTCTCTCTCTCTCTCTCGCTCTCTCTCTCTCTCTGTCTGTCTCTCTCTCTCTGTCTCTGTCTCTCTCTCTCTCTGTCTCTCTCTCTGTCTCTCTCTCTCTCTGTCTCTCTCTCTCTGTCTCTCTGTGTCTCTCTCTCTCTCTCTCTCTCTCTCTCTCTCTCTCTCTCTGTCTCTCTCTCTCTGTCTCTCTGTGTCTCTCTCTCTCTCTCGCTCTCTCTCTCTCTCTGTCTCTCTCTCTGTCTCTCTCTCTGTCTCTCTCTCTGTCTCTCTCTCTCTCTGTCTCTCTCTCTCTCTCTCTCTGTCTCTCTGTGTCTCTCTCTCTCTCTCTCTCTCTCTCTCTCTCTCTCTCTCTCTCTTCACAGTGAGAGTCCAGACAGACGATTGATCAGCTGAAGGTTTCTTCTTCGTTTCTTTCCGAAAGTCTGAATTATTATTTTTATTTTTATTGAACAGATTTAGTTGTTGACTTGTTTTTGTACCAACTGAACTGTGTTCTCTGTCTGCGAGGTTCAAATCACAGAGAAATATTATATTATATTATTATTAATATTATTCTTGCTCTTCCAGCCTGTGTGTGTTGTGAGTCAGGATTCAGATATTTAAAGTTGAGCTTTTTGTAAAGTGAAAAACTGAATAAAGTTTTTCCTGACTGCAGTTCTGTTGTCTGCCTGCAGGCGGCGCTGTGGGAAAACATTTTCTCTTCATATTTCACTTCTTCTTGTGTTTTTCCTGATCATATTGTAAGAGTCACATTCACACACACTGGCATGTTGCACTGATCCGTCTCTGAAAGCATCATAAATAAATATTTGTGACATTTTTTTTTACTTAGTCTTTTCATTTTTTCAGACTCCCAGCAGACACACATCAGATCACATCACATCACATCACATAGTCCTGAAAGTGCTTAAAGTTCTTGAATTTAACTTTTTAAAATGTTAGTACTGGAATACCTGGAAAATAAGCCTGTTATGTGGGAAGTGTTGAAAAAGACCTAGAAAAGAAGAGCAGTGTATTCTGGGAAATAAGCCTGAACCTGTGATGTAAAGCTCAGAGCGGTTTACAGAAATGTTTCTCTTGTGAAGTTCTTATGAACAGAAACTGCTGGAAGACGTCACTGAGAGTCCTTGGATTTTATTTAATGTCTGTATGAATCCTGCATACGACACATTTTTATAAAACCTCCTCAGTTCTCAGCAGGAAGACTGGATGAACTAAATTAGATTTGATTTAGATAAAAACTTTATTGATCCCCGAAGGGAAATGATGTCATCACAGCAGCAGAGAACAGGATGGAGATACGAATCTTAATGAGCGACACCGAAGCCCAATCAGCTCCTGATGAAATGACAATAAAGAGTGGAAGTGAACCGAATGAGACAAAACAACAAGGAGACACGGCTCACATGTCGACCCAGAGCTGTGACCAAGTCAACTTCACTCCAGTCCCAAGTCCGTCTCAAGTCTTCAGTCCCAAGTCCCAAGTCAGTCTCAAGTCAAGTCTCAAGTCAGTCTCAAGTCAAGTCTCAAGTCTCAAGTCAGTCTCAAGTCTTCAGTCCCAAGTCCCAAGTCAGTCTCAAGTCAAGTCTCAAGTCGGTCTCAAGTCAAGTCTCAAGTCTCAAGTCAGTCTCAAGTCTTCAGTCCCAAGTCCCAAGTCAGTCTCAAGTCAAGTCTCAAGTCAGTCTCAAGTCTTCAGTCTCAAGTCCGTCTCAAGTCTTCAGTCTCAAGTCTCAAGTCTCAAGTCAGTCTCAAGTCAAGTCTCAAGTCAGTCTCAAGTCAAGTCTCAAGTCAGTCTCAAGTCAAGTCTCAAGTCAGTCTCAAGTCTTCAGTCTCAAGTCCGTCTCAAGTCTCAAGTCCGTCTCAAGTCTTCAGTCTCAAGTCTCAAGTCTCAAGTCTCAAGTCAGTCTCAAGTCTTCAGTCTCAAGTCTCAAGTCAAGTCTCAAGTCTCAAGTCAGTCTCAAGTCTTCAGTCTCAAGTCTCAAGTCAGTCTTAAGTCTTCAGTCTCAAGTCTCAAGTCAAGTCTCAAGTCAAGTCTCAAGTCTAAATGTAGAACAGCAAGTCAAGTCAGAACAAATCAAGAGTCCAGTATCAATTTAATATCTTGATCTGAGTAGAAGCCCAAATTATATGCGCTGAAGTGTTCAGCTTGTTGACTTTGAAAATCCTGCATTGAACGTAGACTGCCAGAGAGGATTATGGGAAACCCCGTTCATTTTCCCTACGGAGAAATCACTGTGGAACAGGAATTCCATATTTGGGCTTGTGGGCGTCTGACTTGTGTCTGTGTTCTGTGTCTGTGTTCTGTGTCTGTGTTCTGTGTCTGTGTCTGTGTCTGTGTTCTGTGTCTGTGTCTGTGTCTGTGTTCTGTGTCTGTGTTCTGTGTCTGTGTTCTGTGTCTGTGTCTGTGTTCTGTGTCTGTGTCTGTGTTCTGTGTCTGTGTTCTGTGTCTGTGTTCTGTGTCTGTGTCTGTGTTCTGTGTCTGTGTTCTGTGTCTGTGTCTGTGTTCTGTGTCTGTGTCTGTGTTCTGTGTCTGTGTTCTGTGTCTGTGTTCTGTGTCTGTGTTCTGTGTCTGTGTTCTGTGTCTGTGTTCTGTGTCTGTGTCTGTGTTCTGTGTCTGTGTCTGTGTCCTGTGTCTGTGTTCTGTGTCTGTGTCTGTGGCGTCTTGCAGTCGGTCGTTTCTTTCACAAGCAGCTCAGCTTCTGTCTGTCCAGACAGAGAAGTCACATTTGGACGTCTTGTTGGCGCTTAAGGCTCTGCTGCTGCAGCCATGGCAACACTTCCATAAACAGTGGTAACCATGGTAATGACATGAAGGTCATGGGTCAGAGGCTTGCGCGTGCCCAATAGCGGAGATTTCACCATTGTCCTATATTTTTTGTGTATCAGTGCGGATGGGATTTTTTTTTTAAAGCGGCCTGGAAGCGCTGAGTGGACGGAAACACAAACGACACGAGAATCTGTTTTCAGATGGATCCGGATTACTCTGCAGAGCGTCCGACCTGCCTCACACTCATCTCCAGCTGCATCACCTCTCCAGTCCCTGCTTCCTGTTCTGCATTGCTTTCCTCACAGAACTTGAGTGGATTGAATGGATCCATTCAAGTGCCGTGGTTTTCCTCATCATGACATCCGGTGCAGGACTGGCTGGACTCCGGTCCGTCCGTCACGCTCAGCGTCTCAGACGCCGCGGATCAGATTTGGACGAAACTCAAAGCAACGATGCGTCTCATCGCTCCGTTCCAGCATTTTTAAAATGACACTGATTGGCCTGAGGGCGGCGCTACAGCGTTTGTTTACTTGTCTCTGATTGGCCCAGGCTGCATCATTCGTGAGCGACGACATGTTCACTTGTTTTGAAGTGTGGAGCGCAGCGGGGAGACGCTGCGGCGCCGCCCGCAGGCCAATCAGTGAACAGAGCGATGAGACGCTTCATTCACAGAACTTTAGTCAAAACCCAATCAGTGGCGTCTGAGATGTTGCGTGACGGACAGACTGAGGCTGATCCTCAGTCACGCTCCATCATCTGCTCACAACATTTGGGGGGAATGACGCGTCTCATTCAGCTTCAGAATGACTCTGATTGGTCCAAGAGGAAACTACAGTAAAAACAAGGAGACAGATTTGTTCCTGATTCCAGACAGGAGGAAACGTGTTTACCGTTTCCTTGTTTCTGTATTAATATGTAATATAATCTGTAATCCATCTGACCCTGACCTCTGACCTTGACCTCTGACCTCCCTGTGCAGGGGGCAACAGAAAAGACTCCCCTCACATTATTATTATTATCAATAAACTTAAATCTCTGTGTGCAGACATGTGACTAAAACGTGTCTCACACACTGTCCTGATTTAACAAGGACAGCGCTCTGATCGCTGTGGTTTCCCATAATGCAACACAAGTTGCTTATCATGAATGTGTGTGTGAGAGTGAGAAACAGGAAGAATGACTGTGATTTAAAGCACAGTTAACTGACAGTCTGATGAAACTCAACCTCAGATCTGCAGCAGGAAGCGAACAGATGATGACATCACCGCTCCACATCTTCCTCCTGTTCCATCAAATCCCTCAAAACACTGTAACGCTCTCAAGAAAGAGAGTGAGAAAATGTTTCAGGATGTAAAACATCAGCGGTAAACGTCAGGTTTTGGTGTCAGTCCCTCAGAATCAAAGAGCGAGGGCTTCTTTCTAGAGCCGCCATTTTGCACCGAGAGACGTTCAACAATCATACAGGGAGAAATCCATCGTAGAAGAGGAGAGAGACCAGTTTCTCCACCACAGGAGCAGGAGAGAGACCAGTTTCTCCACCACAGGAGCAGGAGAGAGACCAGCATGCACTGCAAGAGCAGGAGAGAGACCAGCATGCACTGCAGCAGAGAGACAGGTTGGGTTTGAGGAAGGAGATTATTCATTTTTCAACTATCTCTATCTGTCTCTCCACCTACATGTTAACAGTCTTCTCTATGGGTTGTTGAAAGGCATTCTGGGAATCAGAAATCACTAACTGAAGCAGGTTGAGGCAAAGTGGGTTCACCAAAAAATTTAATTACAACAAGAAGATTTACATATTTACATATGAGCAAGATAAAAATCTTAGAGTCCTTGGTTCATGCAGATGCATATAACCAGATTTTCAAAAAATATATGTGACTGTGTCTTCAATAATGTTACTGTATTTAAACAAATTAATAATAATGATATTCCATAATGAGGTTCACTGTCATCAGTCATCTGTCAGAGCAGGAGTCACTTTTTATAAATGGATCTGTCATTTTGGAGGGAAACTCTTCATATCTATAACTAGATCTACAGAACAGGCCGAGAGAGAGAGAGAGAGAGAGACAGTGAGAGAGAGAGAGAGAGAGAGAGACAGTGACAGTGAGAGAGAGAGAGAGCTGCTGCACATGGAGGCGTGTCGGCGGATGACACCAAAGATCGTCTATTTAAAAGATGAAGCACTCCACACAAAAAAAAAACACAACTTCCACCCTCTGGTCTATAAAAGTCAGTCTTAACCCTCAGCTGTTACCATGGATCTGCTACAGACCTGAAGCAGAAACTACTCGTCACAAACAAAGATACATTTTATCTTTGGATATTAAAGCTGCTCTAGTCCAGACTTGACTGTAAAATATTAAAGCAGCTCCAGTCCATATTTTGCTGTAAATCTGCAGCGTCTTCTCAGTGTAAACAGGAAGTGATGCTGCATCCGAGCAGAGCGTCCCACAAGAGCTTATGGAGGTTTTTGGCCTCAGCAGCTAATTTCACTTCTTCTAATGTGTGTCCTTATGGAGATTTTCAAAATAATAGTGTCATTAACAGATAAAACACAGGGTTGTTTTCCTAGTGATTGACAGGTCGTTGATTACGGGCCAATAGCAGGCGGAGCTGCGGCTCTGCAGACGACCCAAACTCCGCCCCCTCCACCTTGGCTCCGCCCTTTGCCTCTCTCTGGCTGCTCCGGCTCCAAAAAATGCCAACATAGCGGCGACCGTAAACACAAACTTGTGGCTTCAAAACCCTTCAGAAGCCAACAGGTGATGTCGATCACTACTCCATCTGTGGTCTCATCCTCACTGACTGAGACGCTGTAGATTCTCCCTGTTTGTCCAAATGAAATTCTGCTGTCAGTTTGCTCACTGGTGGGAAATCCGCTCTGTCTAGGAAACGCTGGAAAGGCTGCAGCTGCAGTAGTTGCAGAAGCAAAAGTTTGGGTGTGGGAAACAATTTGGCGACTCGGGAGGGGAAGCAGGACACGCTGACCTCGACTGGGGATTCTGTCGGAAGATGGAAGGATCTCACTTTGAGGAACTCGGTTTGAGGAACTCCATAGACACGCCCTCTGTTCAGGAGGCGGAGCTGGAAGATCCTGTAGGGTCAGAGTCCATCTCCTTGTCAGAGGTCAGAGGTCACTGGGTCGTCAGATGGCTCCTCAGTGGCGAGGCACCAGGAGCGGACGAGATCCGTCCTGAATTGCTGAAGGCTGCTCTGGATGTTGCTGGCTGGTGTTACTGTTGCTGTCGTGGTTGACACGTCTCTTCAGTGTCGCATTGATTTCGGGAACAATGCCCTCGGATTGACAGACGGGTGTGTTGACCCCATTTTCGAAAAAGGGGACTGGAGGGTTTGTTCCAACTATCGTGGAACCACACTGCTCAACCTCCTGGGGAACACCTCGACCCAGGAGTCGAAGAGACTCCGGACGATGGTTGAACCTCAGATTCAGGAGGAACAATGCGGATTCTGTCCTGTCTGTGGAACAGTGAACCTGCTTTTTATCCTCAGAGATGAGCGAGGGGTCATGGGAATTTGCTAATCCAGTCTACATGTGTTTTGAGGAGTTAGAAAAGGCTCATGACTGTTTTCCCCGAGGTATCCTGTGGTAGATGCTGTGGCAGGATGGGGTGCCGGGTCGCTGCTGGGAGCCGTTCAGTCCCTGTTCGCTTGAAGCAGGAGCTGTGTCTGCATGCTGCTTCAAGGCATCAGACTCCAACAAGATGCTGCTGGTCTCTCCTGTTTGTGTCTTCATGGACAGATCAAGGAGCAGCCGGTCTGCAGAGAGTCCAGTTCAGTGACATTAGGGTGGATCTTTGCTGTTTGAGGATGATGCCGTCCTTCTGGCTTCACCACACTGTGATCTCTGATGGGAACTGGAGGAGCATCAAGTCTGAGCTCGTGGTTCTGTCCTGCAAAAAATGTGACCCGTCCCATCCAGGCGAGAGGGAGCAGCTGCCCCGGTGGAGGAGTTCAGGTCTCTCAGTCTGACTCAGCAGTGAGGGGGAGAAGCAGCATGAGACTGACTGCAGGTCAGCTCCTCATCATCAGACTGAGGAGGAGAGAGAGCCGAGCCACAAAGAAAACTCTGATTTACTGATCGATCTTCACTCAGACTCTCGCTGCGGTCAGGAGCTCAGTAGAGACCGAAGCACTGAGATCACAGAGATGCGGTTCCTCTGCAGGGCGGCAGGCCTCGTGACGGGGGGCAGCTCAGAGCAGCCAGGTGAGGTTCAGGATCCCCCCAAACATTCATTCCATCTATGTAAACCAAACAAATTTTAAATGATATCAAATGTAAGCAGCATTGTAAACCCAAATATATTGACTAGTCATCAGGTTAGGAGCTGATTATTTATCCATTTTGCCAATGGCAGCAGTGGCACAGACAGGCCCTCTAATCCTATCTAATCCAATCTAATCTAGCCTAATCTAATCTATTCTAATCTTATCTAATCGAATCGAATGTAATATAATCTAATTTAATCTACTGTAATCTACTCGAACATTATCAAATCGAATTGAATTTAATCAAATCTAGTATCTAGCCTACTTATTTTTAATACCAATACATTGAGAGCAGACTCTGGTCTGCATTCTATTTTTTTCCTGAAATAGAGACAGAGTGAGAGGTCTTTAGTTTTTCCTCTCTCTGGAGCCGCTCTGCCGGCAGGAGCGTCGCATCAGACAGAGACCGGTTCAGACTGTGGCAGGACCCGGTACCGTTCAGCTCTGTTCTACCGGAGATCGGTGTGTTTATCCGCCACGTCTGTGATGGAGGAGCATGGAGGAGATGAAGGTGGAGGAGGAGGAGGAGGAGGAGGAGGAGGAGGAGGAGGGGGAGGTGGGGGATACCACCGGGCGGCCAAGCGGCTCAGGACGGAGGAGGAGGCCGGGGGAGAGGAGCTGGAGGACGGGGAGGAGGAGGAAGACTCCGCCGGGGAGGAGGCAGCGGGGAGCGGAGGAACCGAGAGCCGGAGCCGCTGGCCCGGACGGAAGGTAGGAGGATTTATCTCTGTTTAATAGTGCTGTGTAATAAAAATATAGTAGACAAATATAACATTCAACCCACATATTTAATTAAAATGAAGCAAGGTGGAAGATATAAAGGAAATAAACAACGACAGAAAAACTAAGTCAGAGGAAGAGACGGTTTGGACGGCAGGAGGAATCACAGATGGAGTTTCAAACTTACTTGTATTGTCAGATTAACATTTCTTTCTGAAATTGCTTTGTTGATATCAAATAGTATTAGAGTATCATTTAAATAGTGATTCAACAAGACATAGAGTCAGAAACAGATCAGTGTTCATTAGGAATGAAGCTTCTGCAGCCGGAAACATTCTGATCTGAAAACTTATTTCAACAATGATAATCATTCAGTGTTTTCATATGAAACCTCTATCAGATAGATAGATAGATAGATAGATAGATAGATAGATAGATAGAGTTTATCACATTTTATGTGCTATGTGTTATCTTTCTGACATAAATTCATAGTCTTCATCACACATATCAACCTGATGTAAGTTATGAAGTTCGGCTGTTGAGGAAAAAAACAAAATTACTGCTTTTCCCAAATGAAAACTCATTCTAATATTCCTGTAACATTCATACAGGGACTTCTAGTGTGTGTGGTGTTCAGTAGTGAGTTTAGTGACCTGATGGTACTTGATGGTGTTTTTTTAACTCCTATAATATTACTACAATATTCCTATAGGATACTGCAGTTAGATAGTAGGCTAGTATGTACAGTATCCTTCTAAACTCTGTTATAGCATAACTGTGCTTCTGTTTGTGTAACTGAGTTTGTTTCTGGAGGTCAAACGGGTTCATCTGCAGCTGCTGACAGACAGGCTGATGTTGACGTCACAGCAGGCTCTTCTTCTTCTGTCCAGCAGCAGATGCAGATGCATAAGATGCAGGTTCCTCTTGATGTCAGATACTGAACACCTGACATGACTTGATGGAAATGGTCAAAAGCTAAAGATATTGAATCATCACAAAATATCAGCTATTATCTGTATCGGCCTTCCAAAACCAGTATAGTCAAACTCTAGTTTAAACTTCATGTCATTCTACACAAACACATTGCTTCATCACAATTTTGTACAGACATTTTAGTCAGATTTTATTATTATTATTATTATTATTAGTAGTAGTAGTAGTAGTAGTAGTAGTAGTAGTATTCTGTCTAATCCCTGCTCTAGGCTCAGTTTAAAGTCTAACTCTCTGTCTGGCTCCTCGTCTCTCTGACTCCTCAGTCTGAAGTCTTTAACTTTGTTTCCACTAATGTGATTTTAAATTAAGAGTCTCCGACTGTCTGGTGACTAGAAACCGTTTTCCTCTGAGTTATTCTTCACTCTGGAGAACAGAATCCATCTGAAGGATTCCTGTCTGTCTTTACCAAACCAGACAGACGAACACCAGGTTCAGGTCAGAATCCAAGACGTTTGCCTCTAACTCTCCGTCTGTTCTCTCTCTCTCTCTCTAACTCTCTCTCTCTCTCTCTCTCTCTCTCTAACTCTACACTGATCCAACCTGTATCAGTTCATGAAGCTTCTCCACTGTCTGTTCTAAACAGCCGGTGTCTGGTAGCTCTTTCCTGCCCTGGGTCCTTAAGGAGGTTCCATGGGTCCTTAAGGAGATTCCATGGGTCCTTCAGGAGGTCCCATGGGTCCTTAAGGAGGTTCCATGGGTCCTTAAGGAGGTTCCATGGGTCCTTAAGGAGATTCCATGGGTCCTTAAGGAGGTTCCATGGGTCCTTAAGGACATTTCCAGGGGTCCTTAAGGACATTCTGGGGTCCTTAAGGAAGTTCAAGAAGTCCTTGAGATGGTTCTGTGGGTCCTTGAGGAGGTTCTAGAAATCTTTGAGGAGGTTCTAGAAATCTTTGAGGAGTTTCCATTGGTCCTTGAGGAGTTTCTAGTAGTCCTTAAGAAGGTTCTGCAGGTCCTCGAGGAGGTTGTAGTAGTCATTGAGGAGGTTCTAGTAGTCCTTGAGGAGGTTGTAGTAGTCCTTAAGAATGTTCTGCAGGTCATTGAGGAGGTTCTAGTAGTCCTTGAGGAGGTTGTAGTAGTCCTTAAGAATGTTTTGCAGGTCCTTGAGGAGGTTCTAGTAGTCCTTGAGGAGGTTCTAATAGTCCTTAAGAAGGTTCTGCAGGTCCTTGAGGAGATTCTAGGAAAATAAGGACTAGTGGAACGTCAGTATTATTTCTCTCCTTAGAAGTCGGTGTGATGAGAGAAAGTGGGACAGCTGTTCTCTCTGTAGAGAGTTATGTAACGCTGCGTAACAAAACCTTCTCAGACGGAGCGTTTCCAGACCAAATCCTGTCTGACGGGTCTGTGGACTGTTGATCTGTTTATCTGTTTATCTGTTTATCTGTTTATCTATTTATCTGTTTTTCTGTTTTTCTGTTTATCTGTTTGGAGTCCTGTACATGAAAAGTTTGGGAAGCTTGTTTTTCCAAGTGTCTGAAAATATAATTCATGTGTGTTTGGCTCCTTCTCTCTCTGGCGCCGCCCCTCCGCTCGGCGGGACAATATGGCGTCTCTGTGAGGTCCTGGCAGGGACAGGAAGAGAGCGCTGAGAGCTCCTCCACCAGGTGCGTTACCATGGGAACGGCGAGCGACCCATCAGCTTGACTGGCTCCGCTGCTCGTTCACCTCGTTAGTCCAGACTGACTCCTGCAGACTGGAGAACATATCAGTCTGCATATTGCTGTTGGGTTGCTCTGTAAAGAAAATATAGCAAATGAATAGATGGAGATAAAGTTTTCATAGGTTGGAATGGAAGTGAGTGTCTCTCCTGTTACTCACATCATCAGCTGCGTCAGTGTGGAGCAGTGAGCATGTGACGATGCATTCAGCTCATGGTTTTTATGTCTGAAGAAAAACTAAAGTACAAACCAGAAACTCCACAGCAGAGTTCAGCAGATGAAACTCTCTGCAGAACAGAAAACACGTTCTGGATTTCCTCCTCAGCCTGCAGCTCAGATCAGACAGTTTTTAACTCCATGAAGCAGATCGTCAAAGTTTTGTATTGTGAAGTTTGAAGTTTTGTAAAATTCATAGACAGCAACTGTACAGAATTATGCAATTATTGATGTAAATAGTGCAAAACATGCAAATAGTGTGCATGTAAACACAGCTACAGACAAACCTGCATGTTTAGATCTGATCAGATCAGATTAAATTCAATTCAATTCAATTAGATGAATCTTTATGATCCCGTGGGGAAATCAGGTCATTGTAGCAAACAGTAACAGGATACAGCAAAGAAAGAACTAGAATAGAAATAAGAATAGAGCAGATGGATATTAAACACACTGACTGTTACAACACTAGAACATGTTCAGTAGAAATATATGAATGAATGAAAAGTATGAAAATATATGAATAACATGAATGCATGTTGCAATGTGCAAAATAGCAGCAGTAGAGACCAAGAAAAATAATGAAAAGTGTTATAAGTACAATATGAAAAATACAACAACAAGAAACACGTGAAAAATATCAGAATATATTCAGTGTATGAGAATATGAGAACAACTTCTGTCTGACAGTGAGACTCTGTCTGGAGATGAAGTGACACTGCAGCAACACATCCCTGTATACTGCAGCATGTGTGTGTGTGTGTGTGTGTGTGTGTGTGTGTGTGTGTGTGTGTCAGGTTAGCAGGAGAGACGTTAGAGAGTGTAAGGAGGTTTGAGTCGCTGATGAAACCGTCTGACAGCAGCAGCTTCCTGCCTCGTTAACACATCAGTCAGCCTTCCAGAGGCAGACAGAGAGCATCATGGGAGGACAGATAACGAGCGGCGGCGTCCGCCAGCAGGTAGAGAGACGAGCAGCCACTTCCTGCCACGCTGCCTCTCTGCAAGACGCTTCAGAGCTAATCCTGGACTTCCTGTTTTAATTCAGTCTCCATCTTTGTCCCTCAGTCTCACTGTGGTGTTTCTGCTGCTCTTCCCACAGATCACCTGTCAATCAAACAGTGTGGGCGGAGCTTGGGTTTTCTGTTGATGCAGTTTGAGTTTCTCTTCTCTCTGTCTGTTCATGGTGGCTGTCGCTGCTCATGCTAACTAACTACCTGCCTACTAACATCAGGCAGCATCAGGACCAAAGTTCCCTCTCAGCTGATCGTTTGGTGACTCCGGGCGATAATTCAGTATTATGGGTTATGGTCTTTGAGTGGAATCATATGGTGATGATGTGGTGATTTTGGGAAATCATGACACACAATTCTGCTGTCTGGACTGATGAGAACAAGCAGATTTTGTTAAAAACTCTGATAGAATGAGGTATGAAACATAAAATGTCCTGTCCTGTCTTGTCCTGATCTGATCTGTTCTGTCCTGTCCTGTCCTGTCCTGATCTGTCCTGATCTGTCCTGATCTGTCCTGATCTGTCCTGTCCTGTCCTGTCCTGTTCTGTCCTGTCCTGTCCTGATCTGATCTGATCTGATCTGATCTGTCCTGTCCTGTCCTGTCCTGATCTGTCCTGATCTGTCCTGTCCTGTCCTGATCTGTTCTGTCCTGTCCTGATCTGTCCTGTCCTGTCCTGTCCTGTTCTGTTCTGTCCTGTCCTGATCTGTCCTGTCCTGTCCTGTCTTGTCCTGATCTATCCTGTCCTGTCCTGTCCTGTCCTGATCTGATCTGATCTGATCTGATCTGATCTGATCTGATCTGTCCTGTCCTGTCCTGATCTGTCCTGTCCTGTCCTGATCTGTCCTGTCCTGATCTGTTCTGTCCTGTCCTGTCTTGTCCTGTCCTGTCCTGATCTGTCCTGTCCTGTCCTGATCTGTCCTGTCCTGTCCTGATCTGTCCTGTTCTTTTCTGTTCTCTTTTCTTTTCTTTTAGTTTAGTTTCTTTTCATTTCTTTTAGTTTCTTTTCTTCTCTTCTCTTTTTGTTTTCATTTCTTCTCTTCACTTCTCTTCACTTCTCTTCTCTTCTCTCTGTGTCTGTTTATCGTTTGTATGTGCAACCTTTATTTAAATCCTTTCCTGCTAACTCTTTGTAAATCGCTCTGGATGAGAGCGTCAGCTAAATGACAAAAAACATATAAGACGTAAAACCAGATGAATTATTAAACTGAGTGGGATTTAAATGTTTCACCTGCTGAGTGAGAAACCAACTGAGTCCAACATCACAGAGTAGAGGTGACATGAAGTTTCTCCTCAGTGACATGAAGTTTCTCCTCAGTGACATGAGGTTTCTCCTCAGTGACATGAAGTTTCTCCTCAGTGACATGAAGTTTCTCCTCAGTGACATGAGGTTTCTCCTCAAGGTGACATGAGGTTTCTCCTCAGGGTGACGTGAGGTTTCTCCTCAAGGTGACGTGAGGTTTCTCCTCAAGGTGACATGAGGTTTCTCCTCAGGGTGACGTGAGGTTTCTCCTCAAGGTGACATGAGGTTTCTCCTCCAGGTGACATGAGGTTTCTCCTCAAGGTGATGTGAGGTTTCTCCTCCCCCAACGCCTCTGTTTGGAGGTGTACAGCTGGAGAGACTACATCTCCCAGCATGCCTTGGAGGAGGAGCTGCCTGGAAGACATTGCTGCTCTGCTCGCCCTGTTCGCTGAGGTTAACGGCCACTTTTACTGACTGGAAGGTGGATTCATCTTCTAAAATATAGATGGTCTTTGACCTTGTTCATACATCCCCCCCCCCCCCCCCCAAACCCACTGACCTCCCAGTTCAGTTGCTTAAGTTCCTAAGCAGCGACTTCAGGGAAAAACAAGATTTTCACATCATGTTTGTTCCTGTGAATCCTCTGGGCGATTATAAATGATGTATTATCCTGCCTCGTTAGCCTCGTTAGCCTCGTTAAACTCGTTAGCTCAGCGTTTGACCTGGCAAATGGTTTACCATGACGATCTAAAAAAGAAGAAGAAGCCGTGGTGAATGAAAAGACAACAGGAAGGATGAAGAGGAGGAGAGGCTAAGCTCGACTTCAACAGAACCCAAATGGCTGTTCGACACACACACACTCATACACACACACGCACACACACACACATACACACGCAGACTGCAGCGGGCCACAGAGTCATACATATGCAACACTGGTAATTATACAGCAGCATGGCAGGAAGGAAGGAGCATGTCACTGACTGCTCAGTCTGACACACACACACCCACACATGCACACACACACACACACACACACACTCTCACCAAAAAAGAAAGCTGAGGCTCAGTCGCCATGGTGACAGGGCAGAGCGGGTGCAGAGGGAGGGAGGATGCTGTGCCTCCTTTCACCTCCTGTCTGCTCCTGACAGGAGAGGAGGAGGAGGAGGAGGAGAGGAGGAGGAGGGAGGAAGAGGAAGAGGAAGAGGAAAAAAAAATACAGTGCTTCAAGGAACCTTCAGGAGTTCTTCAGACTGCAATCACAGTGGAACCAAGAAGGTTCCTTGAGGAACTCCTTCTAGGAACCTCTATCACCATATTCAGGCTCAGCAGGGTCCGCCGCCCTCTCCACCCTGCTGATGTGTCTGACCTCTGACCTCTGACCTCCCTGTCACAACAGACCACCAGTCAGATCTGAGGCAACACTCTGCAACTGAAGAGTTTATTTCCAAAACACTACAGAACTATTCTGGAGAAAAATCATTACAAACTGTAAAAGTGTCTCAAGGGCTGAAGTTCCCTACTGTCATTTAAAAAGTACCATCATTTGGTGTAAAAAGTACCATTATTTCATTTAAAAAGTACCATTATTTGGTGTAAAAAGTACCGTCATTTGGTGTAAACAGTACCATCATTTGGTTTAATGTTGTGCTGTCAATCATTAATCAACCGATGACTTCAGTTTCCTCCTCTTTCCTTTAAAAAGTGTAGATCTGGTTTTGAGTCAAACACTCTGCTGTTTCTACAGAGTGAAGTGACTGAAGCTGTGAGTTTCACAGTCGCTCCGCCCGCTGACGGGCGGCAGCCAATCACGTCGCTGCGCTGTGAACCCAGCCCGTGCTGCAGAAAGCAGGTCATGCTGCAACCGAGCAGAACTGCAGCGCTCGCTCTTCCTCTTCCTGAAGAAGATGATTACAACAGCTTTTTTTCTCTACATCATTTTGACTGAGAAGATTTTCCGACTGTAACCGCCGCACCCCCTCCTGTCTGACAGTCAGTCGGGTCTCTACAGCGACGCTCACCTAAACAACACCTAAACACAGTTACACCTCCATCTGTCTGATTCTTATCCAACCCCGACTCTTCACTGCTGCCAAGACCCAAATTCCCCATGGGGATCAATGAAGTTTCATCTAATCTAATCTAATCTAATCTAATCTAATCTAATCTAGGTCTTGATGTTCTTTATCTCGCCGTTGATTCCCAAAGCCCAGCTGAGTTTTGTCAACAGTAAAAGATCCTTCATGCAGTTTGTTTTTCCGTCATATCGTCCCCTCCTTGTTGACTGAGGTCGTGATTCAGCCTGCTGTGGTGAGGCTGGAGATGAGCAGCAGGCCATGTGAGGCTGTAGCTGCTGCATGCTCACAGTGTTTGATGTTTCATGTTGCTCTGTCTCTCTGCTGTTTGAAGTTCAGCCTCTCTAGTATTAATCTGTATTATGCCGCTCAGTTATGACACAATACAAGCAAAGATAATTGGACATTGTGTAAAACACAAATAATATTAACAAGGCTTGTGTACCACTATGACCACTAGTAGTAGCCTACTGGTAGTCATAGTGGTACTAATAATAGCTGTAGTAGCAGTAGCAGTAGTAGTAGTAGTAGTAGCAGCAGTAGTAGTAGTAGTAGTAGTAGTGGTAGTAGTAGCAGTAGTAGCAGTAGTAGTGGCAGTAGTAGTGGCAGTAGTAGTAGTAGTAGTAGTAGTGGTAGTAGTAGCAGTAGTAGCAGTAGTAGTGGCAGTAGTAGTAGCAGTAGTAGTAGTAGTAGTAGTGGCAGTAGAGGTAGCAGTAGTGGCAGTAGTAGTGGCAGTAGTAGCTAGTAGTAGCTAGTAGTAGTGGCAGTAGTAGTAGCAGTAGTAGTAGTAGCTAGTAGCAGTAGTAGCAGTAGTAGCAGTAGTAGAGGTAGCAGTAGTAGCAGCAGTAGTAGTAGTAGTAGTAGCAGCAGTAGTAGTAGTAGTAGTGGCAGTAGAGGTAGTAGCAGTAGTAGTAGTAGTAGTAGTAGTAGCAGCAGTAGTAGTAGTAGTAGCAGCAGTAGTAGTAGTAGTAGTGGCAGTAGAGGTAGCAGTAGTAGTAGCAGTAGTAGTAGTAGTAGTAGTAGTAGTAGTAGTAGTGGCAGTAGAGGTAGCAGTAGTAGCAGCAGTAGTAGTAGCAGTAGTAGTAGTGGCAGTAGTAGTAGCAGTAGTAGTAGTGGCAGTAGAGGTAGCAGTAGCAGTAGTAGCAGTAGCAGTAGTAGTAGTGGCAGTAGTAGCAGTAGTAGTAGCAGTAGTAGTAGTGGCAGTAGTAGTAGCAGTAGTAGTAGTGGCAGTAGTAGTAGCAGTAGCAGTAGTGGCAGTAGTAGTAGCAGTAGTAGTAGTGGCAGTAGTAGTAGCAGTAGTAGTAGCAGTAGTAGTGGCAGTAGTAGTAGCAGTAGTAGTAGTAGTAGTGGCAGTAGAGGTAGCAGTAGTAGTAGTAGCAGTAGCAGTAGTGGCAGTAGTAGTAGCAGTAGTAGTAGTGGCAGTAGTAGTAGCAGTAGTAGTAGCAGTAGTAGTGGCAGTAGTAGTAGCAGTAGTAGTAGTGGCAGTAGTAGTAGCAGTAGTAGTGGCAGTAGTAGTAGCAGTAGTAGTAGTAGCAGCAGTAGTAGTAGTAGTAGCAGCAGTAGTAGTAGTAGTGGCAGTAGAGGTAGCAGTAGTAGCAGCAGCAGTAGTAGTAGTGGCAGTAGTAGTAGCAGCAGTAGCAGTAGTAGTAGTGGCAGTAGTAGCAGTAGTAGTAGTAGTAGTGGCAGTAGTAGTAGTGGCAGTAGTAGTAGCAGTAGTAGTAGTGGCAGTAGTAGTAGCAGTAGTAGTGGCAGTAGTAGTAGCAGTAGCAGTAGTGGCAGTAGTAGTAGCAGTAGTAGTAGTGGCAGTAGTAGTAGCAGTAGTAGTAGCAGTAGTAGTGGCAGTAGTAGTAGCAGTAGTAGTAGTGGCAGTAGTAGTAGCAGTAGTAGTGGCAGTAGTAGTAGCAGTAGTAGTAGTGGCAGTAGTAGTAGTGGCAGTAGTAGTAGCAGTAGTAGTAGCAGTAGTAGTAGTGGCAGTAGTAGTAGCAGTAGTAGTAGTGGCAGTAGTAGTAGCAGTAGTAGTGGCAGTAGTAGTAGCAGTAGTAGTAGTGGCAGTAGTAGTAGCAGTAGTAGTAGTGGCAGTAGAGGTAGCAGTAGTGGCAGTAGAGGTAGCAGTAGTAGTAGTGGCAGTAGTAGTAGCAGTAGTAGTAGTAGTAGTGGCAGTAGTAGTAGTGGCAGTGGTAGTAGCAGTAGTAGTAGTGGCAGTAGTAGTAGCAGTAGTAGTAGTGGCAGTAGTAGTAGCAGTAGTAGTAGTGGCAGTAGTAGTAGCAGTAGCAGTAGTAGTAGTGGCAGTAGTAATAGCAGTAGTAGTGGTGGCAGTAGTAGTAGTGGCAGTAGTAGTAGTAGTAGCAGTAGCAGTAGTAGTAGTGGCAGTAGTAGTAGCAGTAGCGGCAGTAGTAGTAGCAGTAGCAGTAGTAGCAGCAGTAGTAGTGGCAGTAGTAGTAGTGGCAGTAGTAGTAGTAGTAGTAGTAGTGGCAGTAGTAGTAGTGGCAGTAGTAGTAGTAGTAGTAGTAGCAGTAGAGGTAGCAGTAGCAGCAGTAGCAGTAGTAGTAGTGGCAGTAGTAGCAGTAGTAGTAGTAGTAGTGGCAGTAGTAGTAGTGGCAGTAGTAGTAGCAGTAGTAGTAGTGGCAGTAGTAGTAGCAGTAGTAGTGGCAGTAGTAGTAGCAGTAGCAGTAGTGGCAGTAGTAGTAGCAGTAGTAGTAGTGGCAGTAGTAGTAGCAGTAGTAGTAGCAGTAGTAGTGGCAGTAGTAGTAGCAGTAGTAGTAGTGGCAGTAGTAGTAGCAGTAGTAGTGGCAGTAGTAGTAGCAGTAGTAGTAGTGGCAGTAGTAGTAGTGGCAGTAGTAGTAGCAGTAGTAGTAGCAGTAGTAGTAGTGGCAGTAGTAGTAGCAGCAGTAGTAGTAGTGGCAGTAGTAGTAGCAGTAGTAGTGGCAGTAGTAGTAGCAGTAGTAGTA
>NC_135999.1:1478858-1482931 GCF_048128805.1 Centroberyx gerrardi
AAATACTGTCTGCTACGCATTTACATTTAAAATACTGTCTGGTACGCATTTACATTTAAAATACTGTCTGGTACGCATTTACATTTAAAATACTGTCTGGTACACATTTACCTGTAAAATACTTTCTGGTACACATTTACCTTTAAAATACTGTCTGGTACGCATTTACCTGTAAAATACTGTCTGGTACACATTTACCTGTAAAATACTGTCTGGTATGCATTTACATTTAGAATACTGTCTGGTACGCATTTACCTGTAAAATACTATCTGGTACGCATTTACCTGTAAAATACTGTCTGGTACACATTTACCTTTAAAATACTGTCTGGTACACATTTACCTGTAAAATACTGTCTGGTACGCATTTACATTTAAAATACTGTCTGGTACACATTTACCTGCAAAATACTGTCTGGTACACATTTACATTTAAAATACTGTCTGGTACACATTTACCTGTAAAATACTGTCTGGTTACACATTTACCTTTAAAATACTGTCTGGTACACATTTACCTGTAAAATACTGTCTGGTACACATTTACCTGTAAAATACTGTCTGGTTACACATTTACCTTTAAAATACTGTCTGGTACACATTTACCTGTAAAATACTGTCTGGTACACATTTACCTTTACCTTTAAAATACTATCTGGTACACATTTACATTTAAAATATACGTAAGAGGATTAGGGTCACGTGAAAATTTTTGTCATTATTCTGACTTTATATTTAAAATGCTATCTGGTACACATTTACCTTTACCTTGAAAATACTATCTGGTACGCATTTACCTTTACCTTGAAAATACTATCTGGTACGCATTTACCTTTACCTTGAAAATACTATCTGGTACGCATTTACCTGTAAAATACTGTCTGGTACGCATTTACCTGTAAAATACTGTCTGGTACACATTTACCTTTACCTTTAAAATACTATCTGGTACACATTTACCTTTACCTTTAAAATACTATCTGGTACACATTTACCTTTAAAATATACGTAAGAGGATTAGGGCCACATATGAAAAATGTATTTGAGTTCTGAGTTTAAAGTCAGATTTTTTTTTCTCATTATTCTGACTTTATATTTAAAATACTATCTGGTACACATTCCTCTTCCTTTGCTCCAGTATCTGCTAAATACATGTTTCTACCTTTAACACAGTGTGATCTGTCAGGATCATCAGATGATGTCACTGGTTTTGCATGTTTGTTGTACACAGTTGTGTCACACTGTGTGTCATAGTAACTTCTGCAGCTGATGTTGATGCACACAAACAACAACAACAACAACAACAACAACAACCACACAGCCGGTCTGAGAGCGCAGAGCGGTCCGTCCCGGAGCAGAGCCGGCCTGGGACTGCAGGTCTCAGCTCAGTTTGGGGTGAAGAGTGTTTTCAGCTGCAGTCTGAGTGAAGTCAGTTCAGACAGGACGGTGTGTACTGGGTGTTTCACAGCAGGGAGAACGGGACGGAGTATTTACTGGCAATGACCGACATGGCAGATTCAGACAGGACTGGAATTATAGACATCAAACGACAACAAACAAACAACAACAACAACATCAACAGTAACAGCAGCTAACAGATTGTTACAAGCAGTCAGATGTAGAAAGTTTTCAGATGAAGTTGAGGAACTGTCGCTGGCTGTTTGGATCATTTACACTGAAGCTGACTTCCTGATGCGAGCCGGCTGGTGGTCTGGTGGTCTGATGGGTACTGGCTGTTTAAAAGCATCCGGTCTGGAGCTGTGCAGTGTGATGTGCTGCTGAGCAACAGGCCTGAATACTAACTACCCCCCCCCCCCCCTCCACTTTTCAATGCATTTCTGCAGCATAACAGAGTCTCCTCAGCAACATCACATTTCACACCAAAAGAATGTCATTTCAGTCTCTCTGGTCTGATCCGCTCTGTGTTCTGGGACAGGAAGCTGAGCTGGAGGATCCTTCAGCTTCTCTACCATCAGCTGGATCCAGTCCAAGTTGAACTGGAGCTTCACTTCTTCACTTCTCTCTGACAAGAACACACCAAATATTTTTATTTTTATGTTTTTTTTGGCAAGAAATCGGTGAAATGTAAAGATATTGAGTATCGGCACAAAATATCAGCAGCTTCAGTATCAGACTAAGGATCAGTATGAGTGGGAGTCTGAGGGTTTAGTTTAGTTTAGTTTAGTTTAGTTTAGTTTAGTTTTTAGTTTAGTTTAATGTGGTTTAGTTTAGTTTAGTTTAGTTTTTAGTTTAGTTTAATGTGGTTTAGTTTAGTTTAGTTTAGTTTAGTTTAGTTTTTAGTTTAGTTTAGTTTAGTTTAGTTTAGTTTAGTTTTTAGTTTAGTTTAGTTTAGTTTTTAGTTTAGTTTAGTGTGGTTCAGTTTAGTTTAGTTTAGTTTTTAGTTTAGTTTTTAGTTTAGTTTAGTTTTTAGTTTAGTTTAGTTTAGTTTTTAGTTTAGTTTAGTGTGGTTCAGTTTAGTTTAGTTTAGTTTTTAGTTTAGTTTAGTTTTTAGTTTAGTTTAGTTTAGTTTAGTTTAGTGTAGTTTTTAGTTTAGTTTAGTTTAGTTTAGTTTAGTTTAGTTTAGTTTAATGTGGTTTAGTTTAGTTTAGTTTAGTTAGTTTAGTTTAGTTTAATGTGGTTTAGTTTAGTTTAGTTTAGTGTGGTTCAGTTTAGTTTAGTTTAGTTTTTAGTTTAGTTTAGTTTAGTTTAATGTGGTTTAGTTTAGTGTGGTTTAGTTAGTTTAGTTTAGTTTAGTTTTTAGTTAGTTTAGTTTAGTTTAGTTTTTAGTTTAGTTTAGTTTAGTTTTTAGTTTAGTTTAGTTTAGTTTAGTTTTTAGTTTAGTTTAGTTTAGTTTAGTTTTTAGTTTAGTTTAGTTTAGTTTAGTTTAGTTTAGTTTTTAGTTTTAGTTTAGTTTAGTTTAGTTTTTAGGTTTAGTTTAGTTTAGTTTTTAGTTTAGTTTAGTTTAGTTTAGTTTTTAGTTTAGTTTAGTTTAGTTTAGTTTAGTTTTTAGTTTAGTTTAGTTTAGTTTAGTTTAGTTTAGTTTAGTTTAATGTGGTTTAGTTTAGTTTAGTTTAGTTTAGTTTAGTTTAATGTGGTTTTAGTTTAGTTTAGTTTAGTTTTTAGTTTAGTTTAGTTTAGTTAGTTTAATGTGGTTTAGTTTAGTTTAGTTTAGTTTAGTTTAGTTTAGTTTAGTGTGGTTCAGTTTAGTTTAGTTTAGTTTTTATGTTTAGTTTAGTTTAGTTTAGGTTTTTAGTTTAGTTTAGTTTAGTTTAATGTGGTTTAGTTTAGTGTGGTTTAGTTTAGTTTAGTTTAGTTTTAGTTTTAGTTAGTTTAGTTTAGTTTAGTTTTTAGTTTAGTTTAGTTTAGTTTAGTTTAGTTTTTAGTTCGTTTAGTTTAGTTTAGTGTGGTTGCGTTGGGTTAGGTTGGGTTTAGTTTAGTTTAGTTTTAGTTTAGTTTGGTTTGACAGTATTGTGCTGATGAAGTGAAAGCTCACACAAATAACGACATGTTGTAAAACTGCTTTGTGTAAAACAGTGTGAAGAGATGATTTAGCGCCACCTGCAGTTTTTGCCTCCCTGCCTCATGTGCTGTTCCTCCTGCAGGACGCCGCCCCTCTGAGTGTGTGTTGTGTTTCTGTCCCGCAGCTATGTGATGATGATGCCGTTCAAGCGCCAGGCGCTGGTGGAGTTCGACGGCGTTCAGAGCGCCGAGCGCTGCGTGGTGTCCGGCGGCGGCGAGGCGTCCGGCGGCGGCGAGGCGTCCGGCGGCGGCGAGGCCGTCTACATCGCCGGCCAGCAGGCCTCTCAACTTCTCCACCAGCCAGAGGATCACCAGACCACCAACACCGACGACCCGGCCAGCGGGAACAAGGTTCTGCTGCTGTCCATCCAGAACCCGCTGTACCCCATCACCACCGTGAGTCCACCAGAACCTCCTTTACCCCACTAGAACCTCCTCCGCTCTACCAGAACCTCCTCTGTCCTAGTAGAACCTCCTTTACTGTACCTGAACCTCCTGTCCCTCACCCAGCAGGTCGGGCCCGTCCTGAACCTTCAGTGAGACTCGATGGTGAA
>NC_135999.1:1483131-1490631 GCF_048128805.1 Centroberyx gerrardi
TGGAGGAAAGGAGAGAGGAGGGGAGAAGAGAGGACAGGAGAGGAGAGAAGGAGAGAGAAGAGGAGAGAGGAGAGGAGGACGGGAGAGAAGAGAGGAGGAGAGGAAGATAGGAGGAGAGGAGAGGAGGGGAGAGAAGAGAGCAGGAGAGGAGAGAGGGGGAGAGAGGAGAGAGGAGGAGAGGAGAGAGGGGGGAGGAGGAGAGGAGAGGAGAGAGGGGGAGAGAGGAGGAGAGAGGAGAGAGGGGGAGAGAGGAGGAGAGGAGAGGAGAGAGGGGGAGAAGGAGGAGAGAGGAGGAGAGGAGAGAGGGGGAGAGAGGAGGAGAGAGGAGGAGAGGAGAGAGGGGAGAGAGGAGGAGAGGAGAGGAGGACGGGAGAGAAGAGAGGAGGAGAGGAAGATAGGAGGAGAGGAGAGGAGGGGAGAGAAGAGAGCAGGAGAGGAGAGAGGGGGAGAGGAGAGAGGGGGGAGGAGGAGAGGAGAGGAGAGAGGGGGAGAGAGGAGGAGAGGAGAGGAGAGAGGGGGAGAGAGGAGGAGAGGAGAGAGGGGGAGAGAGGAGGAGAGAGGAGGAGAGGAGAGAGGGGGAGAGAGGAGGAGAGGAGAGAGGAGAGGAGAAAGTAGCGTCATTAGCAGCAGTGAGTGAAGTTGAGACATCAGTTGATTGATCCCTCAGCAGCAGATCTGCTGGCTGATAGGAAGATATTTGGTCATGTGATCAGTTATTAGTCGCAGCTCAGAGGAAACTTTGGTCCTGATGCTGCATGATGGGATTTTCAGTTTAGTCATTTATCCCGCATGTAACCAGGCTGCTTCAGACATCCAGAGAGAAGAAGAAGAAACACAGTTCAGCCACACATTCAAGCAGTCAAATGTTCAGCATCAGACGTTATGAAACATTCTAAAACAGAAACAAGACACGATACAAAGCAAATTACAAACAGTATTGATAATGTTAGATTTCACTTCTTTAAAGAAATAGTTGTCAGTCTGTTCCAGAAACAGAAATATCTTCCAAATCCATTTCTGCTGGTTTTTGCCTGGAGTGAATTCTGTATGAATGATGAAACCAAAACCTCTAGACGTTAGAACAGTCACTGTATTGGTCCCGTTCCTCTCCTCTGATTGGCTGGTTGTTTGTGGTTCGGAGCGTCCCGGTTGGTCCTCCTTAACGAGCTCGTTAACGTTCGAGTCAGTGGAAAACGCCCAGAAGGCCAAGCTGGCTCTGAACGGAGCCGACATCTACGCCGGCTGCTGCACACTGAAGATCGAGTACGCCCGGGTAAACACACACACACACACACACACACACACACACACACACATACACACACACACACACACACACACACACACAAGAAAAACTTGTGATGATATGAATTGCAGTTTAAATCGCAATATTCTGTCAAATAATTGCAATTAGATTTTTTTGTCAATATTTTTCAGCCATAACACACACACACACACACACACACACAGTGCTCTCAGACACAGTGTGAACAAACAAGGGCACACTCATGCACACACACACACACACACACACCCCCTCTTGGTGCTCGCACACACTCTTGCACACACACACACACACACACACACACACACCCACCCAGCGGTGCTGTGCTCTGTCCCCCTGCAGCCCAGCAGACTGAACGTTGTGCGGAACGACAACGCCAGCTGGGACTACACCAAACCCTTCCTGCTGCGCCGAGGTACGCTGACCTCTGACCTCTGACCTCTGACCTCTAACCTCTGACCTCTAACCTCTAACCTCTAACCTCTGACCTCTGACCTCTAACCTCTAACCTCTAACCTCTGACCTCTAACCTCTAACCTCTAACCTCTAACCTCTAACCTCTAACCTCTGACCTCTAACCTCTAACCTCTGACCTCTAACCTCTGACCTCTAACCTCTAACCTCTAACCTCTACACAGGAAGTTACTGTTGTCATGGAGATGGAATGCAGCTCAATGTTCTGATTGTTGAAAGGTGTAACAACTTCCTGTTTACTGGAAATGAGATTAGATTAATTCAAATTAGATTAGATTAGAAATGATTAAATCAGATTAGATTAGATCAGATTAGAATAATGAAATCAGATTAGATTAATGAAATCAAATTAGATTCATTCAGATTAGATTAAATCAGATTAGATTAGATCAGGTTAGATTTATTCAGATTAGATTAGATCAAATTTGATTCATTCAGATTAGATTAGATCAGGTTAGATTTATTCAGATTAAATCAGATTTATTTTAAATCAGATTAGATTAGAAATGAAATAAGAATAGAGTAGATAGAGGACATTAACACATGTTCAGTAGAAATATATGAATGAATTTCCGTCTCCTGACCCTCTGATAGATCACAACTTACTGTTTAAACATCCAGATAGACAAATTAATCTGAACGAAGCCTTTTGGAAACTGCTTCTAGTTTTTCAACATGATATTTTTTTGTTTGTGTCAAACTGTTAATGAAGTGGACTGGAGACAACATGGCCGCTCGTCCTGTAGTCTACAGGACGAGCGGCCATGTTGTCTCCAGTCTTTTTCTATACAGCCTATACAGTAATTAGGAGGAACAGAGAGAGAGAGAGTCTGAAGAGGGAAGCAGATAAAAGACTAAAGTCCACTGTCAAGTGTCATGTCCATAGAAAGCTGAACAGAGCTGAACAGAGCGACTGACCTTGGATCTGCTCACAGACCAACAGATTAATTCATCGACTTAATTCCACTGAAGTTTTGTTATCAAAGCTTTAACAGAGAAGCATCCTGTTAGAGGAGTGATGGTGCTGTGATGGAGCTCTGCAGCGCGGAGATGTCACCCCCCCACCCCCACCCCCCCCCGGCGGCCATCTTGGAGGTCCTCAGCTCTGTGAACAGCTGACTGTTTCTGTCGTCTCAACAGAACTGAACAGACGGTTAATTTCTGTCTGTTTCTGACTGAACTGATCATTTCATCACTGATCCATCTGATTGATTTAGTGTTTAGATAATGTCAGCTTGTTAGCTAGCTAACCATAGTATCTGGTCAGCTAACATCACTGTCTTGTTGTTAACACATCTGATTAGCACACTAGCTAACGTAGCTAGTAGCGGCTAGCGTTAGCGTGTTCACATTAACATCAGCGTGTTTGCTGAGCTGAGCAACTGAGCTGACTCTTCTCAAGCTACAACTCAGAGTGTTTTGGAGTAGAGACTAGGGCTAAAGACAAGACAGTTTACTGTGTCACAGTAACCAAATCCACCTTATCACACTATTCACTTTTACTGAGAACGTTACTGAATGGATCTACAGCCACACCACAACAAGCTGACTCAGCTGCTCTCTGCTTCTAGCTGCTTGTACAGATTTACACTTTATTAACTAACACAGTTCTACAGATTTACACTTTATTAACTAACACACAGTTCTACAGATTTACACTTTATTAACTAACACACAGTTCTACAGATTTACACTTTATTAACTAACACACAGTTCTACAGATTTACACTTTATTAACTAACACAGTTCTCCATGTTCCTCCATCATGGAGACAGATGCAGCTATAAGCCTCTCTGGGCTGCTGGTCTGGAGGTTAGAGAACAGGATTGCAGCCCAGGAGCAAGGCACCGAACCTCCAGCTGCAGCAGACTGGTTGTACTGGTCAGCTCCCAGTATAACTGTGAAGCAGGATGGATCATGAACCTGCAGAAATAAAGGCTGATTGATCCAGTCAGAGTGTTGGTTCCTCTGTGGAAAATGAGGCTAAAAATAGATTTTCCTGCTGTGGAGGATTATCTGGAGGGAGCGCTTGGTTTCACCTCCTGCGTCTCTCGCCTTATTTGGGTCAGACTCTCCGAACCCAGGCTGTCACTCTGGACCGGAACAGGTCGACCATATCAAACTCACACACACACACACGCACACACACACACACATACACACACACACACACACACACACACACACACACACACAGGCAGAAGTGTGTGTGTGTTTTGCCCGTCTCCATTACTCGGCTAAAAATGGTTGTGTGTGTTTAGTCACTGTGTAGCTATACTGCTGATGGTGTGTGTGTGTGTGTGTGTGTGTGTGTGTGTGTGTGATGGTGCCATTGGCAACAACCTTGCTGTCAGCTCTCATTTGGCTAAGGATTCTGTGTGTGTGTGTGTGTGTGTGTGTGTGTGTGTGTGTGTGTGTGTGTTGCAGAGCGGGGGAAAGGGAGGCAGCGGCAGGCTATACTGGGAGAACATCCATCCAACGGCTACGGTATCTACCTGTCTGTCTCTCTGTCTGTCTCTCTCTCTCTGTCTGTCTCTCTCTCTCTCTCTCTCTCTGTCTGTCTGTCTGTCTCTCTGTCTGTCTGTCTCTGTCTGTCTGTCTGTCTCTCTCTCTCTCTCTCTCTCTGTCTGTCTCTCTCTCTGCCTGTCTGTCTCTGTCTGTCTGTCTGTCTCTCTCTCTCTCTCTCTCTCTCTGTCTGTCTGTCTGTCTCTCTCTCTCTCTCTCTCTCTCTGTCTGTCTCTCTCTCTCTCTCTCTCTCTCTCTCTCTCTCTCTCTCTGTCTGTCTGTCTGTCTGTCTGTCTGTCTGTCTCTCTCTCTCTCTCTCTCTGTCTCTCTCTCTGTCTGTCTGTCTCTCTCTCTCTCTCTCTGTCTGTCTCTCTCTCTCTCTCTCTGTCTGTCTGTCTGTCTGTCTGTCTGTCTGTCTCTCTCTCTCTCTCTCTCTGTCTCTCTCTCTGTCTGTCTGTCTCTCTCTCTCTCTCTCTGTCTGTCTCTCTCTCTCTCTCTCTCTGTCTGTCTGTCTGTCTGTCTGTCTGTCTGTCTGTCTCTCTCTCTCTCTCTCTGTCTCTCTACCTCCTCGCTCTCTTCAGTTCAGTTCTGCTGTCAAAGCATTTAGAAGGAAAATAAAAACTAAAGCAAAAAGAAAGACAAACTGGTAAATAAAAGTGAAGTATGAAAAGTGAACATGAAATTGTACTGAAATACTGAAAGAAAATACACAAATACATTATGTATCTTACAGCCTGCTATGTATATCTACTGTGTACTACAGTACTACTGTATGTAGCTGTACGATCTAGCTAGCATACAGTATCCAGTAGAAGCTAAAGCTAGCAGTGGCTATAGTCATGTTAGCCTCTGTCTCCTTCAGAAGGATGCTTCCTCCTTCCTTGCTCCCTAACTAGGAAGCTTCCTCAGCAGCTCCTTGTCTGAACCACCTGGTCAGAGACAGACAGCCTTGGTCATGTGACTGCAGGACCGCTCCACTCCTCCAGCAGCCGGTCTGATCAAACTGCTTTTTAAAACACATTAAAGAAATGATCAAACTCCTCCTGTGGTTTTTCTCTCAGTTCATTTCTCCTCCATCAAACTGAGGCAGGAGAGACGTTATCGCTAGCTAGCTAAACTACGCAGGACGCTAACGCTCATTTACACTGACTGGACTCAAATCAAGTCACATGACTCACTGCTGACAATTTTCACATCAAAATGAATTGAACATGTCAGATGTATGTTAGTTTTCATTTGTTAATTTTGGAAAACTTTTTCTCAAAACGAGGACTTCTGTCCAGTATTAATTTTAGCGGATGTTGGGGAAGTTTTGTTCTTCTTCACTGGTATTGCAAGGTATTGTGGGATTTCCTGCTCCACCTGAGGAACCACTGTAGCTGCAACTGACCACAAAGGAAGCGGTCTGTGTCCTACCTGAACGAGACACAACTACTTTCAACTTCCTACTTAGAAAAGCTGCCTAAACAGTCGCTCAGTAGTTTTTGTCATAAACTCTTTCTCTTTCCACTGTTTTTCTGTCATCAGTATCAAATGATCAGTTTCCAAAGCATCTAAATCTAGTTAATAACAGGCTGTGTGTGTGTGTGTGTGTGTGTGTGTGTGTGTGTGTGTGTGTGTGTGTGTGTCTGCAGGAGCACACTGCCCCCTGCTGCCTCTGCCCGGCAGCAGCAGGTTGAGGCGGGGGGGCGAGGAGGTGCAGGAGCTCGTCTCCTACCCGCTGCTCCTCCCCCACAGCCCCGCCCCCTCCTGCTACCTGGGCCCCGCCTCCAGCTCCGTCGCCATGGTGAGCGGCCTGCACCCCGCCAAGATGAACTGCAGCCGCATCTTCAGCCTCTTCTGTCTCTACGGCAACGTGGAGAAGGTGTGTGTGTGTGTGTGTGTGTTTGCCTCTCTGTTTCATATAGCGGCGCCAAAGAGATGCATTGTGGGAAGCGCTGGGTGTAGACAGAAGTAAATCGGCTAAAACTCTAAATGACACCAGTTGTCTTTACCTCACACCTCTCTATCACCTGTGGTTTGCGGTGCTGTGACCTCTGACCCCCGCTCTGATTGGCCGCTGCAGGTGAAGTTCATGAAGAGCGTTCCCGGCACGGCGCTGGTGGAGATGGGAGACGAGTTCGCCGTGGACCGAGCCGTCACTCACCTGAACAGCATCAAGCTGTTCAGCAAGAGACTCAGCGTCTGGTGAGACACCTGACCCCAGTACTGCTACCAGTACTACCAGTACTACTACCAGTACTGCTACCAGTACTGATACTGCTGCTAGTACTACTACCAGTACTACCGGTACTGATACTGCTGCTAGTACTACTACCAGTACTACCGGTACTGATACTGCTGCTAGTACTACTACCAGTACTACTACCAATACTACTACCAGTACTGATACTGCTGCTAGTACTACTACCAGTACTACCAGTACTACTACCAGTACTGATACTGCTGCTAGTACTACTACCAGTACTACCAGTACTGATACTGCTGCTAGTACTACCAGTACTACTACCAGTACTGATACTGCTGCTAGTACTACTACCAGTACTACCAGTACTGATACTGCTGCTAGTACTACTACCAGTACTACTACCAGTACTACTACCAGTACTGATACTGCTGCTAGTACTACTACCAGTACTACTACCAGTACTGATACTGCTGCTAGTACTACTACCAGTACTACCAGTACTGATACTGCTGCTAGTACTACTACCAGTACTGCTGCTAGTACTACTACCAGTTCTACTACCAATACTACCAGTACTGATACTGCTGCTAGTACTACTACCAGTACTACCAGTACTGATACTGCTGCTAGTACTACTACCAGTACTACTACCAGTACTGATACTGCTGCTAGTACTACTACCAGTACTACTACCAATACTACTACCAGTACTGATACTGCTGCTAGTACTACTACCAGTACTACTACCAATACTACTACCAGTACTGATACTGCTGCTAGTATTACTACCAGTACTACTACCAACACTACTACCAGTACTGATACTGCTGCTAGTACTACCAATATTACTACCAGTACTGATACTGCTGCTAGTACTACCAACACTACTACCAATACTGATACTGCTGCTAGTACTACCAGTACTACTACCAATACTACTACCAGTACTGATACTGCTGCTAGTACTACCAATATTACTACCAGTACTGATACTGCTGCTAGTACTACCAACACTACTACCAATACTGATACTGCTGCTAGTACTACC
>NC_135999.1:1500631-1555631 GCF_048128805.1 Centroberyx gerrardi
CAGTCTCACTGACATGAACAGAAAGTTTTGTATTCAGACAGAAACGACGGATCAGCCTCAGACCAGCTGACTGTGGACCGGGAATCGAACCCGCGACCCTCTGTCTGTCTGTCAGAGAGACAGACAGGCTCACAGACAGACAGCAGAGAGACAGACAGCTCAGAGACAGACAGCAGAGAGACAGACAGCACAGAGACAGACAGCAGAGAGACAGACAGGCTCAGAGACAGACAGCAGAGAGACAGACAGGCTCACAGACAGACAGCAGAGAGACAGACAGGCTCAGAGACAGACAGCAGAGAGACAGACAGCAGAGAGACAGACAGGCTCAGAGACAGACAGCAGAGAGACAGACAGCAGAGAGACAGACAGGCTCAGAGACAGACAGCAGAGAGACAGACAGCAGAGAGACAGACAGGCTCAGAGACAGACAGCACAGAGACAGACAGCAGAGAGACAGACAGCAGAGAGACAGACAGGCTCAGAGACAGACAGCAGAGAGACAGACAGGCTCAGAGACAGACAGCAGAGAGACAGACAGCAGAGAGACAGACAGGCTCAGAGACAGACAGCAGAGAGACAGACAGGCTCAGAGACAGACAGCAGAGAGACAGACAGGCTCAGAGACAGACAGCAGAGAGACAGACAGGCTCAGAGACAGACAGCAGAGAGACAGACAGCAGAGAGACAGACAGGCTCTTTGCAGTGAGACAGGAGCAAATCAGCTGATCTCAATCCATTTTCAACGGAAAGGTCACAAGGATTCAGAAACAAGTCTCTCTGTGTCTCAGTCTGACATTTAGAGCGGATTAGATCTGGTTTTATTCTGGACCACTGAGTCACGGCCGAGCTTTCAGAAGACAACTGGTCCTTCACCAGTTCACATCGGTTCACATCCTGGATGTGGAGCGCTCTTCCTGCCCTTGAGCCAGGCACTGCACTGCACTGCACCCTCATTATCACATCAGCTGCCCAGTGTCCAGCTGAAAGAAGGTGGTTTGAAGAGGTTCAACTTCAAAATTTAGAGAGAATAAATTATTATTATTATTGCTATTATTATTATTATTATTATTATTATTATTATTATATAACATGAGGATACTAGTTTTCAGTTAGCCTAATACTACCACTAATAAATAATAATAATAACATCATCATCATCATCATCATCAGCCTGCTAATAAACAGTCAGTCAGCTGTGATTGGCTGTGTGCTGATATCTGGAGGTGTTTAGGACCCCGCGGACGCCACCGCTCTGGGCTCTGTGACGTCAGGTCAGTCTGCTATGAGCAGGTCAAGATGGCGGCGGAGGAGAGCAGGTTGAAGCAGCGGAATCACAAAAACAGCATCTTTAAAGAAGGTAATTATACATGTATGGAGTGTGTGATGTTAACGGCGCGACGGAGGACGGCGACATGCAGTGAAACCTGAGACGATCATCGCTGTGCGCGTGCGTTCCGCAGATGATAACGTAATGAAATGACACTGCAGGCAGCGCTCAGCCAAATAATCGCATCTTCTCTCGCATCCCGCTGCGATCATCATCATATCATCACCGAGCGGCACGTTCTGCTGAGGAGAAGTCAGGGCATCATCGGTGATGATGAGTGTGTGTGTTGTTTGGAGGGACACCGGTTTATCCCGGTTACCCGCGGTTTACTGTGATCTTAACATGTACGTTAACGTTAGCTGGTTGAGGCGTTGTGTTAAGCCGTCCAGCTGTCCCGATCAGCCGCTGCTTGTGTATTTCTCTGTTATTAGCGTGCTAGCTAGCAGCTAGCCACTTCCAGCTAATTCTTCATTGTTCTGCTATTGTAATATTTGTGAAACGCGAACGACATGGTGAACACACTCTTGAGTAAAAAGCTGGCAGTTTGCAGCCAGTCGCTATCTGTTATGTGGTTATAAAATGTAGCTAATTCCCATTATATAATTTCAGATAGGATAGCAAATCTGTCTATGGAACGTAATATGGTTAAATTGCTGCCAGTAGTATGTAACATCAGACAGTAGGCTGTGTTTTCTGATAGAGGGAAGGTCACGCAAAAGTACATTCAAAAATCTGTCAGTTTAATGTGTCATTGCTTTCTGGTAACGAGATATATCTCATAAACTATGACTCAGTACAGTTTTCGAAACATTCGTTGCTAATTTTCAATTCGGCATCCATATAACCCGCCAACCACCATTTAATTAAATCTCAACTTGAATTGGTCACTGCTCGCTGCCGCTCAGCACCGTGTATTTTGTTGGAAGAAGACTGGGAATAACAGGCGAACCGCGTCTAAAACTCTTACTTTATTGTAATAGATGGCGCTTGGTGTGTTGGATGTATGCCGAATTGAATAGTGGATTCTAACGATGCAGAAAAGTCCTCGTCACTTATGTTGGCGGTATATATCTCTCCGATAAGCACGGCCGCATTAAACTGACAGATTTCTGAATGGAGTTTGGTGTGATGTGGTGTCTCCATACGAGAGGATGGCGGGCACCGGGCTGTCAGGTACCGTGTCGGGCAGGCAGCTCCGCTCAGCCGCGAGCCATTTCCAGCTAATTCTTCATTATTCTGTTATTGTGCTGCCGGGCAGCAGAGGGAAGCTAAGCGTTATGACAGCTAGCAGCTAATCTTCCCAGGCTGTCAGGCAGGTTAGCTCTCCTCAGCTAGCTGCTAGCTACACTGCTGTAGTGAGGTTAGCTTGCTGGCTGGCTGACTTGCTGATGAAACCTCTTGTTTGCTGGCTGTTTTTCTGTCAGTGCTGTGTCAGCATGACAGCTATTGGAAATGTCATCAGTTGTCAGTTTGAGCTGATTTGCAGTATCGGAATATATTTGAATGTGGATTTCTGTACATTGAGTCACCAAGCCAGTTCATCAGCAGTTCTGGGATTGTGTGCATGCCTGCTGTGAATGCTGTCAGACTAGACTGGTGTTGAAATCTGCATGAGAACTAAACAATCCTCAACACTGGAGCCATGCTGTACTCTGGACTGTGAGGACCCCCCGCTGTAAACCGCTTCGTAAGGACTGTATCACCTCAGTTAACCCCAAACCAGATTCCTCTCCTCTGTTTATCTCCCTGCTGACTTAATAGCACAGTCAGCTCTTACAGAGATGGAAGGTGATGATTTGACCAGACAGACGAGGAAGTCTGGCAGTGAAATGAGAATCCACTGGCCAGTTTGACCTGTTCCAGGAGCAGGGGAAGAGTAAGAGTTGTATTCACTTGCTGTGGTATTATACTTTTAGTCAGAAACCCGCTGAGGTGCGCTGCAGCAGGCGGGAACACAACACACCAAACACTAACAGATGATCCACTGATCCCAGTCTGTTACCAGCCGCTGGCAAACAGGCAGCGAAGAAGCTGTTTCTGCTGTGGACACATGTAGCTGCTGTACAGGTCTGTTTAATGGAAGCTTGCTGAACCACACTTGAGCCTCATTCCCAAGAAGAATTGTTTAGGGAAAAATCCTTCTTTGCGCTATTTTAGGTACAAAGATGACGTGGTACCTCAGCTGAAGAGACTTCAGTTGTGTGTAACAGTCGGCTGTACATTAAAGAGCGAGTTGCCTGCAGCGCTAACAGGCCGGATGCAGGATAAGTAGAGCAGGAAGCCTGTTGGTGTGGGTGTTGGTGTGTGTCTGTGTGTGTGGGTGTTGGTGTGTGTCTGTGTGTGTGGGTGTTGGTGTGTGTCTGTGTGTGTGGGTGTTGGAGGGTGTCTGTGTGTGTGGGTGTTGGAGGGTGTCTGTGTGTGTGGGTGTTGGAGGGTGTGTCGCAGTGCATGTCAGTATGTGTTGTGTGTGTGTGTGTGTGTGTGTGTTGAGCCTGTGGCAGCCTCTCACATGGCTCAGCCTGAACACTGACCTGAATGAAGCTGCTGTGTCTCTCATGGCGCTGCAGGCTGAGAGTCACATGACGGGACGGTGGTCACAGTCACAGGTTCAATCCCCCAAAACACCGAGTGACTTCACCCACAGCCGTGTGCTGAACCAAGGCACCGCAGACCGACCTGCTGGATCACTGTGGATCACTGTAGACCACTGTAGTAGATCACTGTGGATCACTGTAGACCACTGTAGTAGATCACTGTGGATCACTGTAGACCACTGTACTAGATCACGTTGACCACTGTCGATCACTGTAAGATCACTGTGGATCACTGTAGACAACTGTAGTAGGTCACTGTTGACCACTGTAGACCACTGTGGATCACTGTAGTAGATCACTGTGGATCACTGTGGACCACTGTGGATCACTGTAGACCACTGTAGTATATCACTGTGGATCACTGTAGTAGATCACTGTAGATCACTGTAGTAGATCACTGTGGACCACTGTGGATCACTGTAGTAGACCACTGTGGATCACTGTAGTAGATCACTGTGGATCACTGTAGTAGATCACTGTAGACCACTGCCGATCACTGTGGATCACTGTAGTAGACCACTGTGGATCACTGTAGTAGATCACTGTGGACCATTGTGGATCACTGTAGTAGATCACTGTAGATCACTATAGATCACTGTAGTAGACCACTGTGGATCACGTCAGATAAACCAGAGGATCTCCATCATGAAGGTCCAGCAGTCTGCAGGGTTTCATTCATGTTAACACTCTGAAAACCTGCAGCCTGCTGGATCTTCATGATGGAGATCCACCCAGCTAACTGACTAAAGTGTAAATAAAAAGAACAGGGCTTCCGCCAGGGCTAATGCCTTAAAAAGTATAAAATGTGTTAAATCCAGTAATGTTTTCCTCATGTAACGTCAGGTTTCTCCTCCAGATGAATCCAGAACAGGTTAGTAGTACAATCTGCATTTGCTAAACACAGCTGGACTTAATGTCTCTTAACTATTAATTTCCTGCTGTCCTTTTTCTCATTCTGCCCGTTTATAGTGGCACAGCTTTCATCAGCTGTTCAGTCAGAAGGGTTATTGGTCTTAAATTCAGTTCCAGGGAGCGTGAAAAATGACTTTAAAAGTCTTAAATTTGGCTGCAGATCAGCTGTAAGAGCAGCTGGAGATCACAGGAGGGGAAACGCTGCCGTACATGGAGAGCTGGAACCTTTAGTCCGCAGGTTAACACTGAATCCATGGAAAAAACGGCTAATGATGGCTCTGTCCTGTCTGTTTACTGTAAGCCCCCCCTCCTCCCCCCTCCTCTCTCTGCCATCCCATAATACCGCTGCCTCCCTTCATCCGCTCTCTTGGCTGAGCTCCTGTGAAGTTTTCACTAACTGGACGAGGTCAGCAAACTTTTCCCTCCGGCGGCCGCTGTCACTCCTGCAGATCAGATAAGCCTCAGTGATCCTGTGGGGAAACTGGGTCATCACAGCAGATAAGACAACAAGACAACACGCTGAAGATGACGGGACCGGCCCGACGGCGGCCCGGCGGCCCGACAGCGGCCCGGCGGCCCGACAGCGGCCCGGCGGCCCGGAGAGCAGCAGCAGGCACAGTTCAGTCAGACTGTTTTCCCTCTCAGCTTCTCTCTGTGAAGTTTGTCTGCAGACGGCGAGGAGGCGAGGCCGCAGGTTGAAGACGTCACTTGTTATAGATCAGAATGGCGTGACGTTTCACACAGGCCACGCCCACAAAGTGCGGTACAAGTGATCTGCCCCGCTCTGTCTCCATGGGCAAAACAAAAAAATCTGCATTTTCTGTGTTCTGATAATTGATGTGAAATGTATATGGTGTAAATAATTTGTCGTTACCTTTTCACAGTTATCAAAGAACTGCGTTATCATTAAAATGTTTATTTTCTGGAAGTCACAAAATGCTAACAAGCTAGCAAACTTCCGTTCAAGAGAGGAGTCGTGTTGCGTTTTGAGACTTCAAGACAAAAACATTTTATGATCCTGCTGTTGTTTGACAACGGTGAAAAGGTAACGACAAATTATTTACACCATATACATTTCACATAAATTATCAGAACACAGAAAAAGCAACCACAGAAAATGTTGATTTATTGTTTTGGGTATAGAAATTGAATAAGGTTTCACACTTGTACCGCACTTTGCAGGCGCGGCCTTTATGCCGCGTCTTCGCCGTTCTTATCTTATTGATGTATAGAAACATGGCGGACGAGGAGCTGCTGTGTTTCTCCTGCTGTTATTAATGCTTCATATTAATCTGCTGAGAGTCCGTCCCATTTACGGTTTGGAAAACTAAAATTCAAACGTTCAGCTCTCCGTTCCAAACAAACGCGGCAGTGAGCGAGTCTCCGCCCAGAGTCTCTTGCGATTGGTCGGCTCGCTCTGCGTCAAAGCGTGTGATGTCAGACTGTTGTAACCTTTTGGAATCTGACGGCTGCCGCTCACACAGAGTCACTAAGGAAGATTTCCGGGAACGTCGCTCAGAGGGACTACTTTTCTGGTTGGACTGACACCTGCTGGTTAAAAGCGTGCTACTGCAGTCTGATCTGCTGTCCTTAAAGGGAAGGTTCAGAGACTTTAGAGGTCTGTGCTATTAATCACTGACCATGTTCACTATTAAAACATTCAAAACATTTTGAGTTTTTGTCTCTGAGAAATCAGCACCAGCCTCCTGTTAGCATTTGTTAGCAATGCTAGTGCAAGTCAATGGGATGTGAAACCATTGCTTTCAAAGTGGCATTCAAGTGCTTTGAGACAGTTCTATTACGTATTCTTACTATTACTACAGCTGTGGAAGTGTATGGAATGACTTGCAAGTGATTTTAAGAGTTATGCTGTCATATCCAATTGACTTGCTAATAGCATTGCTAACAAATGATAATAGGAGGGTTGCTGATTTCATAGAAATGCAAACTTTAATGTAAAAACTTGTCTCATTCTAAGACGGGACGATTAGTGATTAATAGGACAGGTTTATAAAATCTCTGAATCGTCTCTTCGAGGACTGGTGATGGAGCTACTGACCGGTCTGTGGTGTGGTGAAAGAGTAACTCAACCCCCCCCCCATGCTACTGATATCTGCTATTGGCTGGTCTTCAGGGGCCGTGTGCTGAGTGCTTTGGCAGCTTCAGGTGAGCGCTGAGCGGGAGCTGAGAGACTTCTCCGGTGTTGTTGCTATGATTAACGTTAGCTGCAAAACGGCAGGATGCCGGCTCTTGGTCCCGCCCCTGCTTCATCCTTATTGGTTGGTAGAACTCTGAAGTGACATTGATGAGCGGTGCGCTTCAGACAAAGTTGAAATTGAGAACCGGTCCAGAACAGGTCCAGCCTCACGGTGCTCGGCGCTAAAAGATTTGGGTCGTAACTTTTCCATAGGAAATAATGAAAAAGCAGCACCAGCGCTTTTTTCCCAGGTGGGCACGGGGCCTCAGTGATGTCACCACCTGTTGTGCTCTATAGAGCATGTGAATAGTGACATGGCTCCATGCGGTCCGGATGAAGTGAAAAACTGAAAACATCAGATCTGAGTCACATGAACCTGAGAGCTGATTTGACTGTTTCCATCTGAATGAGACACTTTTTGAATTGCTATTTGTTTTGCAAAGAGAAGTCGGTTCCGTCTCATGAGGATCCAGCAGACTTCTGTTTTGCGAGTATTTCACTGCTCTGACTTTGTTGCACACGATGCTAAAAATTAACATCTGAGGATGCTTATTAAGAGCTGCAACCGGACTGTGGGGTAAAGTGTGTGTGAACTCCTGCTGTGGAGGAATCTCTGCTCGTGTGATTGACAGCTGTGGTAGTGATAGGCGGGTCATATGGCAACGCTGGTCTGTGATTGGCTGCTGACGGGTGATTTAACTGCTTCTAATTTTTCTGTTTCTTTTCAGTTTCCCTGGTGGTAGAAAATGAATGATTTGTATATAAGCTGTAAAGTCACATATTTGCTCTTCATATTCTCATATTTTCTCATTTGTTATATTGCATATCTTGATTTTTTTTGTTGTAATTTTTCATACTGTACTGATGTTATTTTGTACACCCTGGCCTGCATACATGCTGTAATTCATATTTTCATACTTTTCATTCATATAGTTAGGGTTAGTTGTTTATTTTTATGTCTTCTAGTGTTGTAGTTGTCAGGTGTGTTATGTTTAGTCTCTCATCTGCTCTATTCTTATTTATATTCAATTTTCCTTCGTTGTGTCCTGTTACCATCGACCCGTTTTCTCCACACGGATCAATAAAGTTTCATCTCATCTTTAAAGTGGTCGGCTAAATCCAACCTAACCTGGCGTTCCGTCCTCAGGTGGTCGCGCGTTTGAATCCGTCACATCCAAGATGAGGCCCGAGGAGCGGGAGGCGGCGGCGGAGGGGGCGGGGCCGGGGCCGGAGGAGGGCGGGGCCAGGCCGGTGCAGATCGTGGTCCCGGACGAGGAGGAGCACTCGTTCCTGCTGCAGGAGGCGGCGCTGGAGCGGCTGCTGCTGCAGGACGCCGTGCAGGACCTGAACGTGGTCGTCGTCTCCGTCGCCGGAGCCTTCCGCAAGGGCAAGTCCTTCCTGCTGGACTTCATGCTGCGCTACATGTACAGCCAGGTGAACCGCCAACCGCTTCCTGTAAAGACTAGTGTTTTTGTGGTATTTTCACCTTTATTTACCTAGGGGTGTCATGTTTACTCTTTATATATATATTGTTTTTTACTGCTTTTCATCATTACAACATACCACCTTACATGAACAGCCTCAGGTTCCTACAGGTCTGGATTGACTGGAAATAGATGGAAAATGAATTCGGCAGAGGTGTGACCAAGTCAACTTTACTCAAGTCCCAAGTCAGTTTCAAGTCTTGAGGCACAAGTCTCAAGTCTAAATGTAGAACAGCAAGTCAAGTCAGAACAAATCAAGAGTCCAGTATCAATTTAATATCTTAAAGAAAACTAAATATCTAGGACTTTTCAATGCAATATGGTTTTAATAGGATAAAAACTTGGTAAGAGCATCATGAGTTTGATTTCTATAATCAGTTTCAACTTCAATAAATTCAATCATTCCATACAAATTCAGAAAACAGAATTTAAATTCAGTCGTCCGCTGGAACAAATCTCATCACTTTCAATCTAAGTCATTTACACAAACACAAGATCTCAAGTCAAGACTTTAGAAACCTTTTCAAGTCATCAAAGTACAAGTCAGAGTCAAGTCCCAAGTCACCAGAACCCAAGTCAAGTCAAGTCTCAAGTCTTCTCTTCATGCATCAAGTCTCAAGTCTAAAGCTGTTCAAACTGTGACTGAGTCCAAGTCATGTGACTCGAGTCATGTGGACAGAGTGTCAGTTTATTCAGTCTGCAGGTTGGGAGCCAAGGATGTAAAAATCTGGATTTTACACTGAGTTTTATAGTGTTGAATATTCATGATTATGTTAATACAGACAGAATATAATAAAGCTATTGGTCAAAAGGTATAAGGTCATTGAACAAGAGTGAACAAACCAATGATAATTGTAGTTGTAGCACTTTAAGAAGAGGCATAATAAGAGGTGACCAGCTTCAGTGTGATGTGGGCATGAAAACACGACTTTACATTCCAGTTCTGTGAGAAACACACAAGGTGCTTTTTTTTTATGTTGGTCCTCATAAACATGTTAAGAGTTTAAGCTGCTTAAACTTATAATATTGAAGCAGACTTAGTATTCTTGAGTTTAGGCAGGTGTTAAATATATGGAAATATGGGTGAAAGGTTATATATTTAACCGCTTCCCGCTTATTTTTAAAGATAATTATTTTTGTGGTATTTTCGCCTTTTGAGAGAGAGAGAGAGAGAGCGAGAGAGAAACACGTGACACAGGTCCTGGGTCGGATTCGAACCCAGGATGTTGTTGACATGGTTCAGCGGTCATGTAGCTGTGGTCAGGAGGAGCCTCCATCACACCACAGCTGATGATATGTGATGATGAAAGGCCGATATCAGCCTGATGTATCGGTGTAACGCTGGAGCCTCCAGTCAGAGGACAGAGCAGTGAGTGTAGGCTGAGTGTTGAGCTGCAGGCAGCACTAAGGAACATTCTGGACGTGTGTTCAGGCCGGAGTCTTTCATCATCACGCTCTGTAATGTCTCTAATCCATCGGAGCCGCTGGAAAGAGGATTTTAGTCGGCACAATGCTGGCAGTGTGTTCAGTCACTCAGAAAGGCCGTCTTTGTCCCCCCCCCACCCCCCGCCCCCACCACCCCCCCTCGCTGGAGGTGGGGTCGCGGTGGGGTCGCCGTCCACACGACTCCTACACAGGTCAGGACAGAACAGGAAACTTTGGAAAACTGAATCTGAGCGTTTGTAGTTCCTGAAAAGTTGAGGAATTGCTGAAATAAGTCAGGAAAAGTTCTGGAAATCAGTTCTGATCCACAACAGATCCACAACAGATCCACAACAGATCCACAACAGATCAGAGACTTCACCTGGACAACAGGAAGTTGTACAGTTATAATGAGTTATACCTGCTGCAGCTGACAGGCAGATCTTCCAGCCAGTCAGACAGACTGAACAGGACCGGGCGTGGAAGAGTCTGGAACACTGAAGTCCACTAAAATTAGCTAACTGTGAAAAAGTGATGTTTCATTTCCTTGTGAGTTGAAGTTGACGCTGCAGGAGTGTGTTGCTGAACGTGTCCCGGTGTGTCCCGGTGTGTCCCGCAGTGCGGGGTGTGGATGGGCGGGCAGGACGAGCCTCTGACCGGCTTCACCTGGCGGGGCGGCTGTGAGCGGGAGACCACCGGCATCCTGGCCTGGAGCGAGGTGTTCGTGGTGCAGAAACCCGACGGCAGCAAGGTGCGTTCAGGTTCTCACCCCGAGGCTCCTCTGTGGTGTCGTAACCACTTGAAATCACCTAGCAACCACTTGAAATCCCCTAGCAACCAACTAGTAACACCATAGCAACCACTTGAAATCACCTAGCAACCACTTGAAATCCCCTAGCAACCACCTGAAACCACCTAGCAACCACCTAGTCAAACCCTAGCAACCACTGCTAAATGCATAGCAACCACCTAGTAACACCCTAGCAACCACTGATAAATGCATAGCAACCACCTAGAAACACCCTAACAACAACTGGTTAATGCAGAGCAACCACCTAGTAATGCCCTAGCAACCACTAGTAAATGCATAGCAACCACCTAGAAACACCCTAGCAACAACTGGTTAATGCAGAGCAACCACCTAGTAACGCCCTAGCAACCACTAGTAAATGCATAGCAACCACCTAGAAACACCCTAGCAACTACTTGTTATCACCTATCAACGACCTAGTGACATCGTAACAACCACTTGAAAATCACCTAGCGCTACCTGTCCACCAGCTTTGCTTAGCAGCAATCACCCGCATTTTCTTCATGAAATGCACCTCTCTAGTTTCAGATGTCACGGTAAAGTTTAGATTTCCTCATGTTAACAGAATAGCTAGCTGTCTCCTGAGAAGTGTCCTGGTCTTTCTGCAGGTTGCAGTTCTACTAATCGACACACAGGGGGCGTTCGACAGCCAGTCCACCATCAAAGACTGTGCCACGCTGTTCGCTCTGAGCACCATGACCAGCTCCGTGCAGGTTAGCTTCCTGTTTACTTCCTGTTTACTACAACCTGTCCAGGTTAGCTTCCTGTTTACTTCCTGTTTACTACAACCTGTCCAGGTTAGCTTCCTGTTTACTACAACCTGCCCAGGTTAGCTTCCTGTTTACTTCCTGTTTACTACAACCTGCCCAGGTTAGCTTCCTGTTTACTACAACCTGTCCAGGTTAGCTTCCTGTTTACTTCCTGTTAGCTCTGTCCAGGTAAAGCGGTCTGGACTTTGAACAGATGTGATTGTTTAGTGTTGGATCTCTGGTTCAGGGAGGCAGCAGCCTTCAGGTTGGAGGACTAAAGGTTTCCAGGGTCCAGTGGAGTCAAAGTGTTTCGACACGTTGAGCTGAACTTCAGTTTTGCAGCGTCAGCAGAGAGCAGCACAGTGCAGGAAGAACACATTTTACCTGGAAGAGATATTCTAGACTTCAGATGAAATATGGATTTCATTCATTAGCAGCCTTTGGCAGCTCGTCAAGTCGGCTAGTTTTATAATTTTATAGAATAAAGAGACTATATACCAACTTAAAATAATTCATGTCACGATAAAACATATCAGCCACATTGTGGTGTGGAGTCTCTGTGCCGTCGTGTCCAGCGTGTTTGAGCTTTAAACTGATGAACAGTCTGTGATGAAGGAGTTCAGCTGCTGGTCTGATGTGTTCCAGGTCTACAACCTGTCTCAGAACGTCCAGGAAGACGACCTGCAGCACCTCCAGGTCAGTACCGGCCCGAGTCGCCGCCACATCACCGTGTGTCCTTACTCTCCTGCTGCAAAACGCTCAGATTCAAAACAGACTGCTGCAGTTTCCAAATGATCAGAAGCTGCAGGTTCATGCAGAGAGGAAGGCTGAGGCCGACCTGCTGGCTGCTTTAGTCTGAGCAAATGTGTTCTGATGTTCAGCTTGAGCTCCCCAACCAGCACACCAAACACTGCCCAGTCATTTTTCACCGTATTTTTTTTTTTTCAAAACTCACAGACTAAAGCAAACTGTTTAACATTCAAAGACCACAAGTGTTATCTTTGATGAACATGCTGTGAGGTCCTGCTTCTTGTCTGTCGAATAATCTAAACCAAACTAAACATGACCAAGGTCCTGGGCCGGAGTCAAACCCAGGATGTTGCGGTACTCACCTCAGACCGCTGAGCCACCAGGACGCTCCAGTCTGACATTTTCTTTTTTTTCTTCATCACATTCCATGTTGGCCTGTATCTGTCCTGATAACTGGGGTTCTCCTAAAAACCATCACCGAGGCAGCGTCCTGGCTCAGCGGTCTGAGGCGTGGACCGTGTGACCGCCACACTCGGGGTTCAGATCCGGACCAGGACCTTTGTCACATGACGTTCCTGTCTCTCTCTCTCCCGGTGTTTCCTGTCTCTCTCCACTCTGTACTGTCCAATAAAGGCAAAATGGCAAAAACCGAATCTTTAAAGAAAGAAAAAAGAAGCTGAGCCGGTGTGAGTCAACCGGTCGGCTTCAGGTTTCTAATCCCAGCAGGGGATGACAGACTGTCTCAGGTGTTCATGATGTCTCTTCACCTCTGAACCAAACCAGCCTGCTGACACGCTGCTGCCTGTCCTGTTTGCTTTTTTTTCAAAATATGTTTATTCATTTTCTTTTGAAAAAGACAGTACATGTTATGCACAATGTCAGATTATAATAAACAACCAATACCATCGGGAAAAAAACAAAAATAAAAATAGAAGCTTTCAGCTCTAAAACACAAACATATAGTCTAAATGTAGATTACCAAGTCAAGTCCAAGTCAAGTCCAAGTCATTAATGTCAAGTCTCAAGTCTAAATGTAGAACAGCAAGTCAAGTCAGAACAAATCAAGAGTCCAGTATCAATTTAATATCTTAAAGAAAACTAAATATCTAGGACTTTTCAATGCAATATGGTTTTAATAGGATAAAAACTTGGTAAGAGCATCATGAGTTTGATTTCTATAATCAGTTTCAACTTCAATAAATTCAATCATTCCATACAAATTCAGAAAACAGAATTTAAATTCAGTCGTCCGCTGGAACAAATCTCATCACTTTCAATCTAAGTCATTTACACAAACACAAGATCTCAAGTCAAGACTTTAGAAACCTTTTCAAGTCATCAAAGTACAAGTCAGAGTCAAGTCCCAAGTCACCAGAACCCAAGTCAAGTCAAGTCTCAAGTCTTCTCTTTCCTTTTCTGTAATTCATTGTAAGAGAATACATTTTCTTTCACAAAATGTCAAGATATTACACAGTTTTGTCTTAAAGTTATCACAAATACAATCAAACACAACAGATCCATCCAGCTGGGATTCTCTGTTGCTGCAGTTTGAGTTTCTCTTCTCTGTCTGTTCAGTCATGGTGGCTATCGCTGCTCACGCTAACTACCCAGTTCTTCTTCTGCTGTTGATTTCAAACAAACCAGAAATATAAAACGCATCACTTCCTGTGCGACCAGACTCCGGCTGTGTAGAACAGACAGAGGAGAAGATTCATGAGCTGACGGAGGCTGGATCACAGTTACTGATGTGAAAGTGTCACTGTGTGTCTGCTTCTCCCTCCTCAGCTCTTCACGGAGTACGGCAGACTGGCCATGGAGGAGGTCTACGAGAAACCCTTTCAGGTGAGATCTGGTGACATCGTCCGCTGAGCTTCACTGCATTAGACCAGATGATGGAGCTTTCTAAAGAACAGCGGGAGATTCGGTCCTTTTGTTGACTAAATGAGACATTTTGACAGACTGGATCCTTTAGATTCTACAGATCCGCTTCAGTTTTGTCATGTTTTGTTTTCTTTTGGGGTGAGATGGTTTTGTAAGCTGCTTGGGGGTTTGTGTTTTTTGTTTTTCATTTGTATTGCAGCTAACTTAATGAACTAGAAACATTTCTTTGGAATAAAATACTGTTTGTTCTTCTCTCCCCTACTGAGTTGTGATCATTGATACTAGATTAGGTCCTGGCTCAGGTCCTGGCTCAGGTCCTGGATCAGGTCCTGGATCAGGTCCTGGATCAGTCTGGTTCTCTGTGTAACCTGCATGTGGTTCTGCTCAGACCCTGATGTTCCTGATCAGAGACTGGAGTTATCCGTATGAACATGCGTACGGTCTGGAGGGGGGGCAGAGGTTCCTGGAGAAACGACTACAGGTGAGCTCCCCGAGTCCCTGATCCATCACTGATGAAACGTGCTTTATGTGTTTGGAAAAAGAATATAATAATATTATTTCAGTATTTAGAATAGGCACTTGGCACTACTTTTTGTTAAGTGGCACAGCAGTGGGTACACTGTTAACAGGCGGAGTGATACACAGCAGTGACACAACAGTAAAGACGCCCAAACTGAGTCTCATGGTTCAACTCAGTTTATTGCTGTTAGTGTAAGAGAAGAAATAGATCAATGATGAATGTTTTTTTTTATTTTTTTATATTGAGATCCATCATTAAACTAATTTAAACAGATTTTAGCAGTTAACTAACTATGCAGAAGACAACTGGCAAGACAACTAGCTTCACTAGAAAGAAATAAACTATTCTGCAGAACTTTTATTAATTACATCGTATTGTGAGTGTCAGTAGTGTGTGTTGACCTGCAGTAGTGTCAGTAGTGTGTGTTGACCTGCAGTAGTGTCAGTAGTGTGTGTTGACCTGCAGTAGTGTCAGTAGTGTGTGTTGACCTGCAGTAGTGTCAGTAGTGTGTGTTGACCTGCAGTAGTGTCAGTAGTGTGTGTTGACCTGCAGTAGTGTCAGTAGTGTGTTGACCTGCAGTAGTGTCAGTAGTGTGTGTTGACCTGCAGTAGTGTCAGTAGTGTGTGTTGACCTGCAGTAGTGTCAGTAGTGTGTTGACCTGCAGTAGTGTCAGTAGTGTGTTGACCTGCAGTAGTGTCAGTAGTGTGTGTTGACCTGCAGTAGTGTCAGTAGTGTGTGTTGACCTGCAGTAGTGTCAGTAGTGTGTGTTGACCTGCAGTAGTGTCAGTAGTGTGTGTTGACCTGCAGTAGTGTCAGTAGTGTGTTGACCTGCAGTAGTGTCAGTAGTGTGTTGACCTGCAGTAGTGTCAGTAGTGTGTGTTGACCTGCAGTAGTGTCAGTAGTGTCTGTTGTGTTGTGTTCAGGTGAAGCAGAACCAGCATGAGGAGCTGCAGAACGTGAGGAAGCACATCCACTCCTGCTTCTCCAACATCAGCTGCTTCCTGCTGCCTCACCCCGGCCTCAAGGTCGCCACCAACCCACGCTTCGACGGCCGGCTCCGAGGTAAACAACCGGTTACTATAGCAACCAGTTTAGTTAACTAGTCACAGTACCAACAACTGGTTACTATAGCAACCAGCGTCTTTAACTAGTCACAGTACCAACAACTGGTTACAATACAATACCAACCTGCACTGTGAAGGCCGGCTCAGAGGTAAACAACCGGTTACTATAGCAACCAGTTTAGTTAACTAGTCACAGTACCAACAACTGGTTACTATAGCAACCAGCGTCTTTAACTAGTCACAGTACCAACAACTGGTTACTATAGCTACCAGTGTCTTTAACTAGTCACAGTACCAACAACTGGTTACTATAGCAACCAGCGTCTTTAACTAGTCACAGTACCAACAACTGGTTACTATAGCAACCAGTTTATTTAACTAGTCACAGTACCAACAACTGGTTACAACAACTAGTTACAATATCAACATCTAGTTATAATACCAACAACTGACCAGAATGACAACTAGTCAAAGTAATAATCTTTATTTTGATAGAACTTTTTAAAACACAAATACAAAGTATTTTACAAAAGGAAGAAAAACAAAAAAACAGATAAAATCGACAACAAAAACCAATGAAAAAACAAGGTAAAAAAAATAACAGTAAACTTTAAAACAGAGGAAGTCAAATCAGGATTCCAGGAGTCCTGATGGAAAAGGACCAATCTATAATCTATAATATGTGTGGAACAGCCAATAGGAGCCTCTGTCAGTCAGTGTCAGGTTCATGTTCAGCTGTTGTGATATCTGTTGTGGCAGAAAATATCTGTCCTGTCTGTCCTGTCTGTCCTGCCTGTCTGTCTGTCCTGTCTGTCTGTCTGTCTGTCCTGTCTGTCCTGTCTGTCCTGCCTGTCTGTCTGTCCTGTCTGTCTGTCTGTCTGTCCTGTCTGTCCTGCCTGTCTGTCCTGCCTGTCTGTCCTGTCTGTCCTGTCTGTCTGTCCTGTCTGTCTGTCCTGTCTGTCTGTCCTGTCTGTCCTGTCTGTCCTGTCTGTCCTGTCTGTCCTGTCTGTCCTGCCTGTCTGTCTGTCCTGTCTGTCTGTCTGTCTGTCTGTCCTGTCTGTCCTGCCTGTCTGTCCTGCCTGTCTGTCCTGTCTGTCCTGTCTGTCTGTCCTGTCTGTCTGTCCTGTCTGTCCTGTCTGTCCTGTCTGTCTGTCCTGTCTGTCCTGTCTGTCTGTCCTGTCTGTCTGTCCTGTCTGTCCTGTCTGTCCTGTCTGTCTGTCCTGTCTGTCCTGCCTGTCTGTCTGTCCTGTCTGTCTGTCCTGTCTGTCTGTCCTGTCTGTCCTGTCTGTCTGTCCTGTCTGTCCTGCCTGTCTGTCTGTCCTGTCTGTCCTGTCTGTCCTGTCTGTCTGTCCTGTCTGTCCTGTCTGTCTGTCCTGTCTGTCCTGTCTGTCCTGTCTGTCTGTCCTGTCTGTCTGTCCTGCCTGTCTGTCTGTCTGTCTGTCCTGCCTGTCCTGCCTGTCCTGTCTGTCCTGTCTGTCCTGTCTGTCTGTCCTGTCTGTCTTGTCTGTCCTGACTGTCTGTCCTGTTTGCTGTCCTGTCTGTCCTGTCTGTCCTGCCTGTCCTGTCTGTCTGTCCTGTCTGTCCTGTCTGTCTGTCCTGCCTGTCCTGTCTGTCTGTCCTGTCTGTCCTGTCTGTCTTGCCTGTCCTGTCTGTCTGTCCTGTCTGTCCTGTCTGTCCTGTCTGTCTGTCCTGTCTGTCTGTCCTGTCTGTCTGTCCTGTCTGTCTTGTCTGTCCTGCCTGTCTGTCCTGTCTGTCTGTCTGTCCTGTCTGTCTTGTCTGTCCTGTCTGTCTGTCCTGTCTGTCTTGTCTGTCCTGACTGTCTGTCCTGTTTGCTGTCCAGATATCGATGAGGAGTTCAAGGAGCAGCTGGTGAGCCTGGTGCCGACGCTCCTGTCTCCAGAGAACCTGGTGGAGAAAGAGATCGGAGGAGCCAAAGTGACCTGCAGAGACCTGCTGCACTACTTCAAGGTGACTAACATCTTCACCAAGTCACCAAGTCACCAAGTCACACTTACACACTTACAAGTCACAGCCAGCAGGTTCTGAACTCTGCAGTTTCCTGCTTCAGTTGAGTTCATTTGGTCAGGAATCACATTTGTTTTGACGTCAGCTTCATTTAAGGTGATAGAAATTCTTAAAAAGTCTTAAATCTTATTGTTTCTCCATGTGATGTCAGGTTCCTCAGATGAATCAGAACAGAGTTAGTAGTTAATAATCTTAACTATTAATTTCCTGCTGTCCTTTTTCTCATTCTGTCCATTTATAGTTTCACAGCTGTTCAGTCAGAACCAGGCTGCTTTGGAGAACTTTGTTTCTTTATTTTTAATTTTTTAATTTCTTATATTCAATTCCAGTTAGAATTTAAAAAGGTCTTTAAAAGTCTTAAGTGTTTTTTCTGAAACCTGCAGAGACCCTGTTCTATACTCTTTGTCTTCCAAAGAAAGAAAGTCTTTGTTTTGGAAGTCTGAGTCTTCCTCTGTTTTGTTTCCATCGTCTCTCTGAGTTTCTCATCTGTCTGTTTTGTTGTTTCAGTCCTACATGAAGATCTACCAAGGAGAGGAGCTTCCTCACCCCAAGTCCATGTTACAGGTGAGTCGACCCATGACCTCTGACCTCTGACCTCTGACCTCTGACCTCCTTACTGTTTGTTGCTTCTAATGCCGGTGAAGCTTACAGACCTTAGAGTCACATTCATTACCAACATATTAATGTAGAAACTGTCTGATCTGGACTGTTTTCATCCTGTTGAAAACAGACAACCACTGTACTATTGATCAATATGGAATCAATCAACCTGCATCATATCAGACTGGAGCAGATCAGTGTAATATCAGGACAAAGTGTAGAGTTGTAATAATGTGTTACTGGATTATTCTCCATATTGAATTCTGTCATCTGTTCTGTGGTTGGTTGTTACCTAGGCGACGGCTGAAGCCAATAACCTTGCAGCTGTAGCTGGAGCCAAAGACGTCTACAACAAGAGCATGGAGCAGGTAACGTATCACTTCCTGTTGTATCGACCCGTTCAGTCCAAACCGGACGGAGCGGACAGAAACCCTCTGAGCTCTGAGACGCTCTGAGACGCTCTGAGACACACTGAGACTCTCTGAGACTCTCTGAGACTCTCTGAAACACACTGAGACACACTGAGACTCTCTGAGACTCTCTGAGACTCTCTGAGACTCTCCGAGACACACTGAGACTCTCTGAGACTCTCTGAAACACACTGAGACACACTGAGACTCTCTGAGACTCTCTGAGACTCTCTGAGACTCTCCGAGACACACTGAGACTCTCTGAGACTCTCCGAGACACACTGAGACTCTCTGAGACTCTCCGAGACACACTGAGACTCTCTGAGACTCTCTGAGACACACTGAGACTCTCTGAGACGCTCTGAGACTCTCTGAAACACACTGAGACTCTCTGAGACACACTGAGACTCTCTGAGACTCTCTGAGACACACTGAGACTCTCTGAGACTCTCTGAAACACACTGAGACTCTCTGAGACACACTGAGACTCTCTGAGGCTCTCTGAGACACACTGAGACACACTGAGACACACTGAGACTCTCTGAGACACACTGAGACTCTCTGAGACACACTGAGACTCTCTGAGACACACTGAGACTCTCTGAGACGCTCTGAGACGCTCTGAGACGCTCTGAGACGCTCTGAAACACACTGAGACGCTCTGAGACACACTGAGACGCTCTGAGACGCTCTGAAACACACTGAGACTCTCTGAGACACACTGAGACTCTCTGAGACTCTCTGAGACTCTCTGAGACACACTGAGACGCTCTGAAACACACTGAGACTCTCTGAGACACACTGAGACTCTCTGAGACTCTCTGAGACACACTGAGACTCTCTGAGACGCTCTGAGACGCTCTGAGACGCTCTGAAACACACTGAGACGCTCTGAGACGCTCTGAAACACACTGAGACGCTCTGAGACACACTGAGACTCTCTGAGACGCTCTGAGACGCTCTGAAACACACTGAGACTCTCTGAGACACACTGAGACTCTCTGAGACTCTCTGAGACTCTCTGAGACACACTGAGACGCTCTGAAACACACTGAGACTCTCTGAGACACACTGAGACTCTCTGAGACTCTCTGAGACACACTGAGACTCTCTGAGACGCTCTGAGACACACTGAGACTCTCTGAGACACACTGAGACTCTCTGAGACACACTGAGACTCTCTGAGACACACTGAGACTCTCTGAGACACACTGAGACGCTCTGAAACACACTGAGACTCTCTGAGACACACTGAGACTCTCTGAGACTCTCTGAGACACACTGAGACTCTCTGAGACGCTCTGAGACACACTGAGACTCTCTGAGACACACTGAGACTCTCTGAGACACACTGAGACTCTCTGAGACACACTGAGACTCTCTGAGACTCTCTGAGACACACTGAGACTCTCTGAGACTCTCTGAAACGCTCAGCTCAGATCTGATGTTTGTGATCATGTGACCTGCTGAGAGCTGCATGCAGGTTTCACTTCATCTGGACCGCATGCAGCCATGCGACCTACATGCAACCTTTATTTTTAACGCACCAATCAGAATTTGTCAGCGTTGCCATGACAACACGTAAATCTTCCATCACTGACCTGAGACAGTTCTCCTAATGCAGTCAGTTTGTCTGAGCAGCGTTGGCATGGAGGAACTGAAACCTGCATCAGTTCAGATTATTATGGGATGTGAGTTCCATCCCACAGTAGATATGAACAATCATTTTATTTTATTTCATTTTGGATTCAAAATGAGATTAATTTATTCAGTTTTATGTCATTCAAGAACATTTTCCAGGCAGAAGGTGCAGAATACATTAACTGTTGTGATGACATAATATAACATAACATAATAATGTGTGTTGTGATATTAACAAAGACTCTAATACCCACAATGCCTCAGAACTCCTGGTTGTAGTTGAGTAGAGTGAGCTGTTAAGCCCCGCCCCCTGCCGTGTTAACCTGTCGTCTGTCCGATCAGCTCTGCGGCGGAGACAAGCCCTACATTTCCCCGGCGGAGCTGGAGCGCCGGCACGGCGAGCTGCGGCAGGCCGCCGTGCGACACTTCCGCTCCGTCAAGAAGATGGGCGGCGAGGAGTTCTGCCGCCGCTACCAGGAGCAGCTGGAGGCGGAGCTGGACGAGGTGTACGCCAACTTCACCAAGCACAACGACGGCAAGAACATCTTCTACGCGGCGCGGACACCCGCCACGCTGTTCGCCCTCATGTTCGTCATGTACGTGGTCTCCATGGTCACCGGCTTCCTGGGCGTCGGCTCGGTGGCGGCGCTCTGCAACCTGGTGATGGGCGTGGCTCTGGCCGCGCTCTGCATCTGGGCCTACGTCAAATACTCCGGAGAGTTCCGCGAGGTGGGCGGAGTCATCGACCAGGTGGCAGAAACCATCTGGGAACAGGTGAGAGGAGCGGCGAGGGGGCGGGGCTTATCTGGCCTCAGCTGTCTGCCTGTCTACCTGTCCCACTCCTCACCTGTCTGTCACCTGTCTGTCACCTGTCTGTCTCTCCTCACCTGTCTTTCTCTTTCTCTTCACCTGTCTGTCTCTCCTCACCTGTCTGTCACCTGTCTGTCACCTGTCTGTCTCTCCTCACCTGTCTTTCTCTTTCTCTTCACCTGTCTGTCTCTCCTCACCTGTCTGTCTCTCCTCACCTGTCTGTCTCTTTCTTTTCACCTGTCTGTCTTCACCTTCACATGTCTGTCTTCACCTGTCTTTCTCTTTCTCTTCACCTGTCTTTCTCTTTCTCTTCACCTGTCTTTCTCTTTCTCTTCACCTGTCTGTCTTCACCTGTCTGTCTTTCTCTTCTCTTGTCTCTTTCTCTTCTCTTGTCTCTTTCTCTTCTCTTGTCTCTTATCGTTTCATTTCAGCTTTATTTCATACCAAAAATGAATCTCCAGCATCTGGAAAAAAGAATTGACAGCTGTTCTGACTAAATGATTGACGGCACATTAAACCACATGATGCTACTGTTTAAACCACAGAACTAAAATAGATAGAACAGTCATTCCCGTTCAAATCGATGTTCCCGGACGGTCGAACCAAAGCAGCTTCACTGTCTCCTTGCTGCCATGGATTGCTAACATGCTAATGTTGACTAGAAGAGCTAGAGAGAGAAGTACAGTCTGTGATGAAGCTACGTTAGCCTCGTCGCTAACGTTAGCTTCCAGTTGAGTTCTGACAGTTTGCTAACAGACTCATCTGCTCAGCTAAATTACCACGACAAACAGGAAGAACCGTTCTGTCCAATCAAGTTCTGTGGTTTAAACCAAATGATGCTGCTTTTTAACTTCAGTCCTTGTTTGACTGAATGAGATCCTCTCTTATAATAACTGTTAAGGTGACGTCACCAACACTCTTCACCTTCCTCCTCTCCCTCCTCTTCCTCAAATAAATCCTCTCTTTCTGTCTTCCTGTCTTTCTTTTGGTCTTTCTCTCCCATCGCTCTCAGAGGACTCCACGAAAGGTGAGCACTGCGGCATCATGGGAGTTTCTGCTTGTCTCGTCATGTTTTCTGTAAAACGGTTCTTGAAGTCGATCAGCTGATCTGAGTGTCTGTATCGCTCTGTCAGAAAACAAATGCATCTGCTGTGTTTATGTATTCATGTGGTCAGATGAAGTGCTGACTGTACAGTGCAGTCTGGACAGATTTGGTCAGTGACATTTTATGTTGTTTTGGCACATTGGATTTTAAATGAAACAATGACTATGAAGGTTGTTTTTTTTTTGTTTTTTTTTGGTCAGCTTTAAGTTGAGGATATTTACATCCATATCAGATGAACTGTGTTGGAGTTTAACTGACGGACTGCACTGTATAACAGTCTCCAATCAAATAAAAGAAATAATGCATCTGGGTGAAGCTGCATGTGTGAAAGGGGCTTCAGGCAGCGGCTGCACTGATCACCAGAACACAGACAGAATTATTGATGATAGATGTGTGTGTTGGTTTGTTTTGACCGTCAACATGGCGGCGAGGCAGAAGAACAGGAAGCTTTGCTACGGAGCTACTTCATAGAAAAAAGAAGAAACAGACTCTACAGTATAAATTCAATTAGAAACTGAGCTGGAAATGGTCGGTTACCCTGTAAGCCTGGTTCTCTGAAGGAAACATGGCATCAGCATCTCTGATGTGATTGGCTTGAAGTCCTTATACACACCTTTCAGGCAGGAAGGGTAGGCCAGCACCTGGGGAGCCCCTCGTCTCTTCAGGACTCGCTGCTTCACAGCACCCTCCAGAGTTGGTGTCTCAGTCCGTTTCCTTCGAACGAAGTTGACTGAAAGAGAACGGCACAACTCACTCTGTGGGAGCCGACCCAGAGCTGCATCCAGCAGACCTACTGTCCTCACAAAAGTATGAGGAGACGCCCAACTGGCAGCGGTACAAATATCACTCACAGGGATTCCTCTTTAGGGGCCACGCCCACAGGTTCCATACATCCATCCGAAGGTGCCGTATTTCCCCCCCGAGCCTGAGTTAGAAGATCTCTGTCGCGCTCAAAATCTGGACTATGTCACCGGGGAGCTACCAAAATCAGGGAGAGCCCCCTCCCCCTCCTCACTCTCTGGAGCGTAGCCGGGATGAGATGAGTCGGAGGAAATGCATAAAGCGGGACATTTGGCGCGTCCTGTTCCCTCATCGAGAAATACAGCGGACAGTGCGCGTTTTCTCTGGATGCGAAGAGATCGACTCAAGTTACACTGCGAGCCCACACGCTGTCACCAGCACGGGACGAGAGCCGGAGCGACTGGTTGGCCTAGTCGCTGCAATAGCTAGCGCTGGAGGATAACGGTGTTTTCGCCCCGGCAGAGAACTGTTCCAGGCTCTGTACCAGAGAGCCGGAGCTGACGGTAACAAGCTAGCTGCTATGGCCAGCGTCTGACAATAGAATGACAAGAGTGAATAATCTGTGAACACACAGTGACGCCTCGTGAAGGTAGACGAAAAAAATCTCCTTCAGATGAAGCACACAAGCCGCTGAATATCCACAGATATTAAGGTAGTTTATCTAGATAGAGCTCAAATGAGTCTTGAAGAGCTAAATTGTGATGGAAAGGAGGCCAGCAAGGGTTATTATACCCCTGGGGGGGGGAGGGGCTCCCCGGGGGGGGCTCCCCAGGTACTGGCCTATCCTTTCTGCCTGAAAGGCGTGTATAAGAACTTCAAGCCAATCGCATCAGAGATGCTGATCCCATAGAGTGAGTTCTGTCGAACGAAGTTGACTGAAAGAAAACCTCCAGTCATCCCAACGCTCCACCAGGCTTCCTCTGTTTTATCTTTGTTTCAGTCGGACCGTCGTCTCTGTGTTCGCCACTAGTTTTTACAAAACAAACGTAGGAAGCCTCTGATTGGCCGAACGGACGCTGACGAATCCGTCCGTCCAGAAAAAGTTCAGCCGGTTGAACTTTCTGTCGTCAAAACGGAAATCTGACAGACGGACGGATCAGAGTGGCCGCTGCCTTAGTTTGCTGATCCGAGTGTTTGGATCTCTTGATGATCCGGTTCTACAGATATTATTTTTAGTATTGTGGTTTTATCAGTCTGACCCTCTTCCTCCTCCTCTTCCTCTTCCTCCAGGTCTTGTCCAAACTCTTCGAGGCGGCTCGGAGTCGAGTCCCGTTGGGAAGCCTCATCCCGGCGCCGCGGCCCCGGCTCGCCTCCAACAACAACGTCAAGAAGAAAAACTAACACTGCGCCGCCTGGGATCCGTCTCACCCCCCCCCCCCCCCCCCCCCCTCACCCTCCGCTCGGTTCTGAAATGACATTTTCAGGACGGGAGGAGATGTATAAAGCTGTTTTCTCCTCCGACTCAGTAGATCATGGTTCTGGCCGTGCTGGTTGTAGGTTAAAGACTCACCTGTAGACCTGGAGGAGGCCGTTTGGTTTGTTTTTTTCTTTTCTTTTGTGTCAGTGGGCAGGGTTAAGGTATTTATTGGTGGGCGGGGCCATCGTTGTATAATCGAGTTTTATCCCAGGTGTGTTTACCTGTCGAATGATGACTTGACGTTAAGGATTCCCATTTATGTGAATGAAGAGCAAGACCACAAATCCTCCACACCACTTCCTGTTTCCTCCACTCCTCTTCATTTTCTGTCTGTCTCTCTGTCTGTCTGTCTGTCTCTCTGTCTGTCTCTGTCTGTTGGGAGGAGGTCAGAACCAAAGTTTACAGCTTTCCTCTGTAGAAACTGTCAGACTGGTCTTCACAGGCAGGAAACTAAACACCGGTCTCTTCAGCAGCCTGTAGATAAGACCGGCGTGACGTTTCAGACAGGCCACACCCACAAAGTGCGAAACCCTCTTCAATTTCTATGAGCAAAACAAAAATCGACTTTTTCAGTTTTTTCTGTTTTCTAATAATTGATGTGAAATGTATATGGTGTTAATCGCCCAAAAACCTTTTTCAAAGCTGTCAAACAACTGCGTGATCATTAAAATGAAGCTATCTGGAAGTCACAAAATGCTAACAAGCTAGTAAACCTAGCTGTTTAGCTAGCTAGCTAGCTAGCTAGCAAACATTCAAGCGAGGAGTCATGTTAGCATGTTGAGACTTCAAGAAAAAAATTTTTTTAATGATCACGCAGTTGTTTGACAACCGTGAAAATCAATTATTAGAACACAGAAAAAACAACCGATGTTTTGTTCATAGAAACTGAATCGAGCTTCACACTGTACTGCTCTTAGTGGGCGTGGCCTGTTCGCTGCGTCATCGCTGTTCTTATCTGTTGAACAACAGTCAGACAGACGGACAGAAACAGCCTCCTCCTCCTCTTCCTCCTCCTCTTCCTCTCCCCCTCCCCCCCCCCTCCTCCTCCTGATCCACTGCTGCTGTTCAGAGGAAGAAACTGCTGAATCAGTCCAGTAAACCTGTAGATAATATTTAATATTCCACTCCTCCTCTTCCTCCTCTTCCTCTTCCTACTCTTCCTCCTCCTCTTCCTCCTCCTCCCTCCCTGTCGTTCCCTCCTCCTTCCTGTCTGGATGAACAACCACTTCCTGTGTTTGGCGGCACCAGAAACCATTTTGTAAAACACTAAGAGGCGAGCTGGAGGCGGAGCCAGCTCAGCTCGCTGCTGCTGGGGGCGGAGCCAGCTCAGCTCGCTGCTGCTGGGGGCGGAGCCAGCTCAGCTCGCTGCTGCTGGAGGCGGAGCCAGCTCAGCTCAGCTCGCTGCTGCTGCTGGAGGCGGAGCCAGCTCAGCTCGCTGCTGCTGGAGGCGGAGCCAGCTCAGGCGGTCTGTCTGTCTGTCAGCTGTCGCAGCATCATAGATATCAACACTTTTAACTTTTTTTTTTTTTTTTTTCCAGTGTTGGGGTTTTAAAGCCAAATCTCTTCCTGAGTCGGTTGAATTGAAGCTGGGTTGACCCCCCCCCCCCCCCCCTCCTCCCCCCTCCCTCTGTCCTCTGTCACCATGGGAACTGGATCACACTGCAAAAACACTCCATAGTAAAGAGTCTTAGCGTCAAATTTTCCTTAAAACAGGTGAGAAATAAGTGACATAGTGACATAAATCTTCTTGAATCGAGTCTCGTTTTCTGTTTTGTTGGCAGAATGAGATTTTTTTAAATTCAGAATTATATGAAAAATAAAAAATGAAATTACTTTTACCCCTTGTTACCTAATTTCCCTGTCATAATATACACCTATTTAATAATAAATGCCAAAAAATTTACTATTTATTTATTTTTTTTCATATCAAACTCCCGTCTCATCCTGCAGCAGGAGGAGTCCCGCCCCCCCGCCCCTCTCATCCAATCAAACTGCCTTTCCCTCCCTAACTGATCTCCCGTCCCGCTCACTGGGACTTGAGTGAAAACCAGTGAAATGTGATTTTTGCAGTGTGTTGTCCAACATGCTGCAGCACAGAGCAGCACCTTCCCTTCAACATGCTGAGGGGTCAGAGGTCATCTGGGGTCAGAGGTTATCATGTCTGTTTGCTGAATCATGTTTGTTTATTTCATCATCATTCCATCCACAGGTCTCAGCGCTGTGCTTGTTGTTTGTGTACAGTAGTTGTGTACAGCCTCATCAGACGGACTGCAGGCATGTGTATGAAATATACATATATAAATAAATTTTCTAGACCTTTTTGTAGCTGGAGGAGCAGCGGTTCGGTTCAGTTCGGTTCGGTTCGGTTCGGTTCAGCTCACTGGATGTAAAGGAATGCTTTCGTGATTTGTGGATATGTCTAATAAATTCCTTTTTTATATATATATATTTGTAAATTTAATCTGACATTGAGCACTGCGACCCCCCCCCCCTCCCCCCCTGCTGGCAAAGAATGTTTATAATCTTGATTTTGTCTTCTGTTGCATTTTAAAGTTATTTTCGTTAATTTATTTTTCAATACAATATTAAACCAAACTCCTACAGCACACACAGTGGTGCGCTTCTTTTGTTTCACACTTCTGAGTGGAAATTCACAACAATATGGAGCGGCCACATCACCATGGTAACCATAATCCCAGTGCCATCTAGTGGATTATTGCTGTAATAATAAAAAACACAGAGAGAAATTTTTGATGAAGCAGTCTTTAACCAATCGGATTGCTTGGCTGGAACATCAAATTGTTAAATATTGTCAAATGTCAAATATTTAAAGACGTTCTTCAGTCATGGGTCCAGTAGATCTGAGCTCAGATCAGCTGAAGGCTTTTATTCTGAAATGATGTGAAACACATTTTGTAAAATAAAAATCATCAGTTGAAGTTCATCATCCAGTTTCATGATGATAACTTTATTTAAACAGAACAGCAGGTGTCAGTTTGTTTTGTCTCATTTTGAAACCTGTTCTGCTGTGCAGTTCAGAAGTAACATGAGGTCAAAGGTCAAACCAGGTTACACCTGAACCTGACAGAAGTCCATAAGTCCATATGAGATCAATTCATAGTGAACGGTGGCAGCTGCCATTTCTCTCTAGGTGGGACAATTCCAATCCTCAACATAGTGGATGCTAACGTGTTAGCATGGAGCTACTATCCCTCAACATAGTGGATGCTAGCGTGTTAGCATGGAGCTACTATCCCTCAACATAGTGGATGCTAACGTGTTAGCATGGAGCTACTATCCCTCAACATAGTGGATGCTAACGTGTTAGCATGGAGCTACTATCCCTCAACATAGTGGATGCTAACGTGTTAGCATGGAGCTACTATCCCTCAACATAGTGGATGCTAACGTGTTAGCATGGAGCTACTATCCCTCAACATAGTGGATGCTAGCATGTTAGCATGGAGGCGCTGATCTACCGGGAACACCTGGATGATTCAGGTGTCTAACAGGTGAGGTGTTTCAGATCTCCATCACAGATCCTGTTGGTGAGTCTCATGTAAACCTGAAGCAGCAGCTCATCATGATGCTGCTCAACATGATGCTGCTCAACATGATGCTGCTCATCATGATGCTGTTCAACATGATGCTGCTCATCATGATGCTGTTCATCATGATGCTGTTCAACATGATGCTGTTCAACATGATGCTGCTCAACATGATGCTGCTCAACATGATGCTGTTCAACATGATGCTGCTCATCATGATGCTGTTCAACATGATGCTGCTCAACATGATGCTGCTCAACATGATGCTGCTCAACATGATGCTGCTCATCATGATGCTGTTCAACATGATGCTGCTCATCATGATGCTGTTCATCATGATGCTGTTCAACATGATGCTGTTCAACATGATGCTGCTCAACATGATGCTGCTCAACATGATGCTGTTCAACATGATGCTGTTCATCATGATGCTGCTCAACATGATGCTGTTCAACATGATGCTGCTCAACATGATGCTGCTCATCATGATGCTGTTCAACATGATGCTGTTCAACATGATGCTGCTCAACATGATGCTGTTCATCATGATGCTGCTCAACATGATGCTGCTCAACATGATGCTGCTCATCATGATGCTGTTCAACATGATGCTGCTCATCATGATGCTGCACATGATGCTGCTCATCATGATGCTGTTCAACATGATGCTGTTCAACATGATGCTGTTCAACATGATGCTGCTCAACATGATGCTGTTCAACATGATGCTGTTCAACATGATGCTGCTCAACATGATGCTGTTCATCATGATGCTGCTCAACATGATGCTGCTCAACATGATGCTGTTCATCATGATGCTGTTCATCATGATGCTGCTCAACATGATGCTGCTCAACATGATGCTGCTCAACATGATGCTGCTCAACATGATGCTGTTCAACATGATGCTGCTCAACATGATGCTGTTCAACATGATGCTGCTCAACATGATGCTGCTTCAGGTTTTGTCTGCAGTGTGGAACTGAGATGAGAGAACAGAAGACAGACTGATGGAACCAAAGCATCTTTATGTAGAGAAAGGCTGCAAATTCAAACAGACACTGACCTGAAACTATTTTAAAATTAGCTTTCATGTCTGTTACAATACATTCAGCTATTCCTAACACACACACACACACACACACACACACACACACACCTGCACTCAGTTGATCTTATTGATTTTTATTTCTGTATTTTATTGGTTTGGTTAATTCTCCTGCTTGTTGGGTCTCTTGCTGGATTTTTCTTAATTTTAGTTTTTAGAAACACCTCAGGGTTAATTTGTGTTTCTTAACTTTTATCTTTTTTGCAACGTCTTTATCTTTTGTGTAAATGAACTAAATTATTATAATGAATTTAGTGAGAGAAAAAGCCAGATGTGAAACTCCGGCTGAACAGACTGCGGACAGAAAGCAGCAGATGGCGGCAAAACACAAAGTGACAGAAAGTTTCCACTCATTTACTGTGGAGGAAATGATTAAAAAATAAATCCACATTCGACTTTATTCACAGACTGCAGACTGAATATCTGTGACAACAGAATACAGTGTTCAACACAAACTCCACAGAACAGCAACCTATATATAATATTCTATATGAATATTATAGGAATAACACACTGAGGCCATGGGAAATAAAAACTACCATGAAGTAAAGTCACTGTTGATTACCAGACACAATGGAAGTTACTATAGGAATATTATAGAAATATTATAGTGATACCATAAGAGATTAATACCATAAAATACAATAATGTCACTATAAAGTCACTACTGAACAGACTCTCCCTATAGGAATATTATAGTGATAAAATAGATTTAAAAAAAATACATAAAATTCCATAAACTTATCATAAAGTCACTATAAACTCACTGTTTAGTACCGCATTTACACTTTCAATAATAATAATAAACTTTATTTATGTAGCACTTTTCAAAACTGACTTATAAAGTGCTTTACTACAAGAAAAGTAGAGTTTAAAAAGTAAATAAAACATCATATTAGACAAAGGACTTAAAAATAGAAAATAATCTAAAAGAAGAATACAATGAAATGGAATACAATAAATAATAGAATGAAATAAAATAAATTAAAATCGAATAATATAAGTTAAAATAAACACTTTGAGAAGGCCTTTACTTTCAGTCCTTATAGGAATATTATAGGAACATTATGGTGATTTTTCGTCAGGATATTGAGAGATATGACTTTAATATTGTTCTCAGGATGATGATGATGATGATGATGATGACGACGACGACGACGAAGAGGAGGAGGAGGAGCTCGCGCCTCTTTAACCAAGCAGACGTCACTCGGTTGGTTTTTCTCCTCCGCGCCGCAGTGCCGCCGCTGTCTGACCCGAACCCGCCGCCTCCCGCCCGGCCGTCTGGACCTGAAGCCCCGCTCCGTCTCTTCTCCTCCGGGAGGCTTTTCTCCGCTCTCCGCCTCCATGCGGGACTCACAGCGGGCCTTCCTGTAGCCGCCGCCCGGCCTCCCGCTCCCTCCGCCCGGCGAGCCTCCCAGCCGAGCCCCGGTGAGCCGGCCTGGTTCCGGGGGGCGATGCTGTAGCAGAGCCGGGGGGGGAATGCCGCCGCTGCCGGACTAGAAACGGACCGAAAACCGCCTGGAAACACAAGATGTCGACCCGGACGCCATTGCCCACAGTGAGTGAACGAGATCCAGAAAATGTAAGTGAGCTTTTGTCTGCTGCGGTTTGTGACTGGTGGAGTTCAGAGGAACGCCTTGGTTTGGTCTGTGCTGGCAGAGGGAAACACTTCAGCTTTCTGTTCAGGAACAAAACCAGCAGAAAGACTGGACTGACTGTCGGATCTGCAGCTGGATCTCCAGTCATTTCCCCCCTGTGGTTCCAGCTGCTGATCTGATCAGCTTGATTGATCCCCAGACCCCCCCCCTCCCCAACAGGCAGGCTTTGCTGAAGGGCTCCTCAGCAGGCCGGGGATCGAACCTGCGCTCTGACCCCAGTCACCCCTCTGACCTGCGGGACGTCCTGCCAGGAACCTGATGATCTGATGATCTGATCAGACTGTGACTCAGCTCCGAGCCACTGGAGCTACCTGTCTCACCTCTGATTAGACAGACTGTCTACCTGTCTCACCTCTGATCACAGACAGACTGTCTACCTGTCTCACCTCTGATCACAGACAGACTGTCTACCTGTCTTACCTCTGATTAGACAGACTGTCTACCTGTCTCACCTCTGATTAGACAGACTGTCTACCTGTCTCACCTCTGATCACAGACAGACTGTCTACCTGTCTTACCTCTGATTAGACAGACTGTCTACCTGTCTCACCTCTGATCACAGACAGACTGTCTACCTGTCTCACCTCTGATTAGACAGACTGTCTACCTGTCTCACCTCTGATCACAGACAGACTGTCTACCTGTCTCACCTCTGATCACAGACAGACTGTCTACCTGTCTTACCTCTGATTAGACAGACTGTCTACCTGTCTCACCTCTGATCACAGACAGACTGTCTACCTGTCTTACCTCTGATTAGACAGACTGTCTACCTGTCTTACCTCTGATTAGACAGACTGTCTACCTGTCTCACCTCTGCAGGATCAGTAGTTGTGATAAGTTAAAATGACAAACACTTTCTTTCTCCTCTTGTAATCATGCTGCTAAACTAAACTAAACTTCTCTTCAGTGTTTTGATCGAATCGTTATTTGATTTGAGAAACTTCCTGAAACAAGTGAAACTGTTTTGGAAACTCTAAACTTCCATTTTATTTTTTCACTTCTTTAAAGAATGAGAAGACCAGCTGACCTGCTGCTCCTGCAGCTCTGCAGTACTGTAACTAAGGACATGTAATACATATAAACACAGCCGTGTTACTACAGAAGACTGAACATGTCTAACATCAGAGTGCAGTGTAGACTGTCCAGCAGATAGACTGTCCAGCAGATAGACTGTCCAGCAGATAGACCGTCCAGCAGATAGACGGTCCAGCAGCTAGACCGTCCAGCAGATAGACCGTCCAGCAGCTAGACGGTCCAGCAGCTAGACCGTCCAGCAGATAGACCGTCCAGCAGCTAGACGGTCCAGCAGCTAGACCGTCCAGCAGATAGACCGTCCAGCAGATAGACCGTCCAGCAGCTAGACGGTCCAGCAGATAGACTGTCCAGCAGATAGACCGTCCAGCAGATAGACGGTCCAGCAGATAGACCGTCCAGCAGATAGACCGTCCAGCAGCTAGACGGTCCAGCAGATAGACCGCCCAGCTGATAGACCGCCCAGCTGATAGACCGTCCAGCAGATAGACCGCCCAGCTGATAGACCGCCCAGCTGATAGACCGCCCAGCTGATAGACCGTCCAGCAGATAGACCGCCCAGCTGATAGACCGCCCAGCTGATAGACCGCCCAGCTGATAGACCGTCCAGCAGATAGACCGTCCAGCTGATAGACCGTCCAGCAGATAGACCGCCCAGCTGATAGACCGTCCAGCAGATAGACCGTCCAGCAGATAGACCGCCCAGCTGATAGACCGTCCAGCTGATAGACCGTCCAGCAGATAGACCGCCCAGCTGATAGACCGTCCAGCTGATAGACCGTCCAGCAGATAGACCGCCCAGCTGATAGACCGTCCAGCAGATAGACGGCTCCCTCCTGCTGCAGCAGGAAACTGAAGCGTTTAAATGTGTTTATTGGCAGAGTGTGACTCTGCTCAGGAAGCTCTGATGAAAGACTCCACTGTTCAGCTGGTGGCTCCTCACTTTATTCATCCAGTAGAGACGCAGCGGCTTCAGTCCGGCTCAGAGACTCCGCTGTGTTTCCTCTGTCTGGGTCCAGAGAGTCTGGTGACAGCCCAGTTCAACACCAGTTGTCTTCCCAGTCTGGGAGACTGGTAGCCCAGCAGGAAGACTGGTGGCCCAATAGGAAGACTGGTGGCCCAATAGGAAGACTTTTAGCCTATCAGGGAGACTGGTACCCCAGTAGGGAGCCTGGTACCCCACTAGGGAGACTGGTAGCCCAGAGGGGAGACTGGTAGCCCTGTAGGGAGACTGGTAGCCCAGAGGGGAGACTGGTAGCCCAGAGGGGAGACTGGTAGCCCAGTAGGGAGACTGGTAGCCCAGAGGGGAGACTGGTAGCCCAGTAGGGAGACTGGTAGCCCAGTAGGGAGACTGGTCCCGCACTATGGAGACTGGTAGCCCAGAGAGGAGACTGGTAGCCCAGTAGGAAGACTGGTTGCCCAGTGGGGAGACTGGTAGCCCAGAGGGGAGACTGGTAGCCCTGTAGGGAGACTGGTAGCCCAGTAGGAAGACTGGTTGCCCAGTGGGGAGACTGGTAGCCCAGAGGGGAGACTGGTAGCCCTGTAGGGAGACTGGTAGCCCAGTAGGGAGACTGATAGCCCAGAGGGGAGACTGGTAGCCCAGAGGGGAGACTGGTAGCCCAGTAGGGAGACTGGTAGCCCAGAGGGGAGATTGGTAGCCCAGTAGGGAGACTGGTTGCCTAGTGGGGAGACTGGCAGCCCAGTAGGGAGAGTGGTAGCCCAGAGGGAGACTGGTAGCCCAGAGGGAGACTGGTAGCCCAGAGGGGAGACTGGTAGCCCAGTGGGGAGACTGGTAGCCCAGTGGGGAGACTGGTAGCCCAGAGGGAGACTGGTAGCCCAGAGGGAGACTGGTAGCCCAGAGGGGATATTTCATTTTGGAACCAAATTCTTCACATTGAATATTTTTGTTTTTTATTCAGAATCTCTGCACTTCCTCCTTCCTGATAGTTGAATCTCTGGGCGTTGTTCTGAGCATGCTCAGTGTGGCAGCTGGCATAAACTAACTTAGGCTGTGTTCACACATCGCGTTTTTTGTTGTGGAAAAAGCGCTGCCTGGAGCGCTTTTTGTGAGCAGAAATAAAAAGCGGATCACGACAACGTCACCTGACGTTAGCTGAGCAGCTGCTAGCTCACTGACCAGCTGGTTCACTTCTAACAGACAGAACAGTGCTGTGCAACAAGCAAAGGCTTACCAGATATTTCCAATACATGTCCAGTATAATCCATACTGCTTTATGATCGCTGTTGCGGTAACGGAAATTTACTTATTACAACGTCCCATTTCTCCACCGGCACTTTCACTTTCTCCATATTTGTTGTTGCTATGGGAAACGGCCAGCGTCTCTGTCATCGCGATTGATCGGCTGGGAAAAAGTGGTTCACGTCACCCGGCGCTTTTCTGAAAAGTTGAACATTTCTCAACTTTTGAAAGCGCTCCGCTCTGACGATAAAAACGCCTTGCTGCCGCTTCCCGTTCCTTTTAATGAGAAAAGGGCGCTGGCAGTTGGGGAAAAAACGCTGTGTGAACGCCGCCTTACTATAGAGCTGCTGATCAGAGAGCGGATTGCATCATGAGTCTTAGTGAAGTTTTTACTGTCATGTCAGAAAGCCACTGATCCTGGATCAGTTCTCCTAACAGGCTTCAGGACTGATCAGGTGATCAGCTGTCAGTGAGTCTCTGATCTGCTGATTCAGATTCAGCAGACAAGAAACGTTCCTGTACAGCCTGTAAGAACCAGCTGACCTCTGACCCCTAAAGAGCAATAAACAATACAAGCTAAATGCAGCGATCCAACAAATGCATTTTATTAACAGTCGAGTCAACAGAAAGGAAACTGTGTTAAATCTGTCTGTCAGCTCTGTGTCTGTAAATGAATATAAAATATCTGTTTTATTGTGCCAGCAGTTCAGTCTCCTGACTGAAGCCACGGACTGAACTGAACTGAGAGGGAGAGACCAAGATATTGAAAGTAAAGCCAGTCTGGTCGGTGTGTGGCTGAAGCTGTAACTGAAGTAAATAACAAGAAACACTGAAGAAAAACCCTCAAAGTAACTGAAGTCTGTCGCTGCTCTGGAAACAAAGCTGGTGACGTTACATCTGTGTGTTGGAGTGTTGGGTGTTGGGGGTTAGGGTTTGGGGGTTTTGGAGCGTCGAGTGTTGGGGTTTTGGGGGTTGAGTGCTGGTGTTGGGGGGTTTGAGTATTGGGTTTTGGGGGGTTGAGTGCTGGTGTTGGGGTTAGGGTGTTGGGGGTGTTGGGGTTAGGGTTTGGGGGTGTTGGGGTTAGGGTTTGGGGGTGTTGGGGGTGCTGAGGTCAGGGAGGCTGATGGGTCTTGGAGAATGCTGGTCTTTATTGTCATGTTAATGCAGGAATGCCAGCGATGCGTTCCAGTCTGCAGCTGAACCGACTCGCTGCTTCACTCGGAGCTCAGACTCACAACACTTCTGAATTATTTGACAGAATATTGCAATTGCGATTTAAACTGAGATTCATATCATCACATTTTTCTTGTCATAAATGTTTTAGAACTTTAAAATAGTTTAAAGAAAAGTGATTTAGTTAAAAAAAAACTAGATGTGAGTGATCAGATTTACTTTGAGTTTGAGTCTGATGAAAGGTTTTGATTCTAAAACTCAAATCCAGTTTGGACCAAACTCTCTGAAGAAATGAACTGCAGACTCTGAGACTTGGAAATTGCAGAAGTTCATATTGTGATTTTGATTTTGTTTTTTTTATCAATTGTCCAGCTCTAAAAGTGACTCAAATCTGGCCAGCGGGTCATGTCTTGATGCTGTGGCTCTGTGCTTTTAGTGCTCGGATAAAAAGGGGTCAAAGGTCAAACTGACTGGTTGAACTCCAGTGGACTGCAGCCATGAAACAGAACCACAGCTGTTTTTAGGGTCCAGATTAACATCAGTCTGAATCAGTTATTCATACAGTCAGAACTTCTTGATGTACATTTCCTTGTCCAAGTGTTCGACCCTGAAGCTCCAGAGTTTAGTCTGTTCAGTTCTGACTCCTCAGTCGCTCTATTGATCCTCCCAAAATACACTGCAGGATACGATATCAGGAGTCTGATGGTTATTGGTCGCAGACTTCTAGAAGTCATTTAGCACATTAAGAAGTTTTGATTACAAAATGCTGACTTCTGTGAATCCTAAATTTGCCCCCTGAAGTCGGGGTGAACCTGAACAGAGCGGCTGTAGCTGTTTCACTGTTCAGATGATCTGGCTGAAAATCCCCCGACACGCCCTGACAGTGTGACCTTTGACCCCGCCGTCGTGTCATCAGAGGGCGGAGCCTCAGCCTCAGAGCGTCCCGCTGTATCGCTGCAGCGCAGAGTCACACTCTGCTGCTTTCTGCAACTGTTACATCAGCTGCTGGAGGCTTTTGACATCGCCATGGTAACAAGCAGGATTACTATGGGCTGTCCCAGCGGTAGTGCCTTGCTCGACCCACTGAGCCACACAGGGACTGAGGAGGCTGCTTCAAACGGTGAATCCTCCCAGTTCATTCATCAGCAGAAACTTAAAGCGTTTTGTACATTTCCCATCTCTTTAATGTTAATCTGTCAGTTTCTACCTGCTGCTCCACAGTTAAAGATATTTTTAAATCAGAGTTTCCAAACCTCTCAGCTCATTCACTCCCATTCAGTTCAAACAGCAGAGAAACAGCTGGAGACTCTGATCCAGTCAAGTGAATCATCACTGTGATGAGAAGCAACAATCTGCACCAGAACGCTGAAATCAGACGGGAAACTTTTACATTTTGAAACGAGTCCTGTTCACCGGTTCATATCGGGGGGGTCCGTTAGGCCCCGCCTCCTGTCAATCAACCCGGCCAAGCCAACGGACGAACCGGAGCCAGACTCCTCCTCCGGCTACAGTCTGGAACATGAGACAGAAACTACAGCTAGATTTAAACTGCTGCTCTTCTTCACTGGGAGGAACTCTAATATCAAAACAACTGAGATGAAGGAAAAATATCAAATCTCTGCTAATGTGATAAAAGTGAGTGAAGAGGAAATGAGCAGAAGCTGCAGTCAGGCTGGAGGCTGAGAGGACAGCAGCAGTGTGGTGTCTGTCTCTCTCTCTCTCTGTCTGTCTCTGTCTGTCTGTCTGTCTCTCTGTCTCTCTGTCTGTCTGTCTCTCTGTCTCTCTGTCTGTCTGTCTGTCTGTCTCTCTCTGTCTGTCTCTCTGTCTTTCTCTCTCTCTCTCTGTCTGTCTCTCTGTCTCTCTCTCTCTCTGTCTGTCTCTCTGTCTGTCTCTCTCTCTGTCTGTCTCTCTGTCTGCCTGTCTGTCTGTTTTCTACCAGCAGACATCGCACTGTTGGCTTTTCCACTCGTTTTTTTCCTTGGCTGACCGGTTGAACCGTGAAGCCGGACGTCACTGCAGCCCGCCGCCGTTACCGGGCGGCCATGTTGTCCCAGGCTGAGGACCCACAGGAAGCCAGGGAGAGAGGGAAGAGAGGAAACCACATGAAGCTGCTTCTGTTTAATCTGAACCACAGAGGAAAAGTTCACTTTGTTGTATTTCTGTATTTGTTTCGTTCAGCTTCAAACGGACCAATCACAGCCAGCCAGGGCTTGTAAACAAAAGTCACATGACTCACAGCAGCTTGCTGATTGGACAGTGTGAACCTGTCATCCTGCAGGTTAGAGACTAGACTTCCTGTCACTTTATCTAACATGAAGGACTTGTCTGTCTCTTCTTCTGTGGTGTTCACACCAGTTCAGAACACATGAAGCTGAATATGAGCATCAGTCCAGACTTCATTTTGTTCTGCTAGGCTTTCCGTCTCCTTCTACCCATAATCCCTTGTGTTTCGGGGTGGTTTCCTGTAGTTGGAGTTGCAGTTCTCTAGTGAGAGGACCGAGACTCTCGGTGCCACCAGAGTGGATGTGTCGATGTGTCCGGTTCCTCTGGCTGCAGTGATGCCTGGTGACCTTTGACCTCCAGGCTGGTGCGGTGACTTCTGACAGAGTCTGATCCAAACTCAGTTCCAGTAGATTCCTCCAGAAGTTGAGTTTTCCTCTGCTGCTTCACACTGCTGATGACTCAGCTCTGTCCTGGAGCCACACACACACACACACACACACACACTGAAGTTAAGCCAATCCCAGTAGCGTTGAAAGTCAGGAGGAACAAGTAGCAGCCTGTTTCTCACAGCAGACAGTCACAGTACTGCAGTGTGAAGTTATACTACTGCTAGTACCAGAGTCTTGTGCAGTGTACTCGTACTTCTACAGGTCACCAGTACTGTACTACTACTAGTTTCCAGTGGTCTGAACTAGTCAGGTCCCACATCTCTCCAGCAGACAGAGAGGTGAAGAAATGCTTCAGTGCAGTATTATAATAAGTACGACTGAAAGATGTTCACTAAAAATCTGATTGCGATTATTTGCCAGAATATTGCAATTCCAATTTAAACTTTTTTCTTGTCAAATGTCTTAGAACTTTACAATTGTTTAAAGAAAAGTGAGTTGTTAAAAAAACTAGTTTGCAGATTCATTGAGTTTGGTCCATGAATCAAAACCTTTCATCAGACTCTCTCTTAAGAAATTAACTGAAGCCCCTGAGATTTGGAAATTGCACAAGTTCATATTGCGATTTTTTTTTTTCCAATTAATTGTTCAGCTGTGATTCAAAACTGAAAATTGAGAAATGTACAATTTTGTGCAATATTCTGCAAAAAACCCAAGTTGTTACTGCTCAGTTGCAAAAGTGAGGTTTTAGACTTCTTTTTTTTAATTTTTATAATTTTTGTTTTTTAGGTTGGGAAAAAAGCAACTTGAAATATTGATTGAACACAAAACTGAGTTATTTTCCATCTGAGCAGCTGTGTGCTGATGGCAGAGAGCAAAGTGAATTACTGCAGTGAGGAAGCAGGAAGAAGAGTCAGAGCAGGAATTCGTACTCATGCAATGAATCATGGGAGAGATGGAGGAGGGGTGGGGGGGTGGGACCAATCAGAAGCAAGTCCGGCCCTCGCTTTGCTCTCCCCCATGTCTGTTTTAACCAGATGCATGATGGGAAATGTGCTATTATGGGATGCTGCTGTCGCTCTATAGCGGGTCTCATCACATGTTCAGAGTCTGTCTCACTGCTTCATCTGACAACCTGAGGTGATGATGCATTATGGGATGTGCACTTCATCCAGACATGTACAGGTTATATTGTGTGTACTACTGTGTCTTGATATGTGCCTGTCACCTGAAACTGTATTGTTCCTGCACAGTCTGCATTTTATTTTGACAGGTGACTCCACTTCTACCATGTGATATTACTGTATTACTAGATATTACTAGTCTGATCAGCCCGATGCCGCCTGGCTGACAGATTTCTGCTTCTGTCTAGAAAGTCTCAGGCAGAGCTTCGCCGCACATCGTCGTATATCATGATTTTATGTTTCCAGGATGGATATTAGTGCAATTCGGCGATATTGAAGTGTTTATTATATTGTCAATTCCCCTGAAAGTCCCGGTGTTGTATATCAAGCGCTTCCATTACGCCTGACCAATCCCAACAAGACGAAGCAGTGAGCAAAGTGGAAAAGAACGGACCGGCCCGACGCTCCTGACAGTGTTTTAGTTCCTGACAGTGTTTTAGTTCCTGACAGTGTTTTAGTTCCTGACAGTGTTTTAGTTCCTGACAGTGTTTTAGTGTTTTAGTTCCTGACAGTGTTTTAGTTCCTGACAGTGTTTTAGTGTTTTAGTTCCTGACAGTGTTTTAGTTCCTGACAGTGTTTTAGTGTTTTAGTTCCTGACAGTGTTTTAGTTCCTGACAGTGTTTTAGTGTTTTAGTTCCTGACAGTGTTTTAGTGTTTTAGTTCCTGACAGTGTTTTAGTTCCTGACAGTGTTTTAGTTCCTGACAGTGTTTTAGTTCCTGACAGCATTTTAGTTCCTGACAGTGTTTTAGTTCCTGACAGTGTTTTAGTGTTTTAGTTCCTGACAGTGTTTTAGTTCCTGACAGTGTTTTAGTTCCTGACAGTGTTTTAGTTCCTGACAGTGTTTTAGTTCATGACAGTGTTTTAGTTCATGACTGTGTTTTAGTGTTTTAGTTCCTGACAGTGTTTTAGTTCCTGACAGTGTTTTAGTGTTTTAGTTCATGACAGTGTTTTAGTTCATGACAGTGTTTTAGTTCATGACAGTGTTTTAGTTCCTGACAGCGTTTTAGTGTTTTAGTTCCTGACAGTGTTTTAGTTCCTGACAGCATTTTAGTTCCTGACAGTGTTTTAGTTCCTGACTGTTTTAGTTCCTGACTGTTTTAGTTCCTGACAGTGTTTTAGTTCCTGACAGCGTTTTAGTTCCTGATAGTGTTTTAGTTCCTGACAGCGTTTTAGTTCCTGACAGTGTTTTAGTTCCTGACAGTGTTTTAGTTCCTGATAGTGTTTTAGTTCCTGACAGTGTTTTAGTTCCTGACAGCGTTTTAGTTCCTGACAGCGTTTTAGTTCCTGACAGTGTTTTAGTTCCTGACAGTGTTTTAGTTCCTGATAGTGTTTTAGTTCCTGACAGTGTTTTAGTTCCTGACAGTGTTTTAGTTCCTGACTGTGTTTTAGTTCCTGACAGTGTTTTAGTGTTTTAGTTCCTGACAGTGTTTTAGTTCCTGACAGTGTTTTAGTGTTTTAGTTCCTGACAGTGTTTTAGTTCCTGACAGTGTTTTAGTGTTTTAGTTCCTGACAGTGTTTTAGTTCCTGACAGCGTTTTAGTTCCTGACAGTGTTTTAGTTCCTGACAGTGTTTTAGTTCCTGACAGTGTTTTAGTGTTTTAGTTCCTGACAGTGTTTTAGTTCCTGACAGTGTTTTAGTTCCTGACAGTGTTTTAGTGTTTTAGTTCCTGACAGCGTTTTAGTTCCTGACAGTGTTTTAGTGTTTTAGTTCCTGACAGTGTTTTAGTTCCTGACAGTGTTTTAGTTCCTGACAGTGTTTTAGTGTTTTAGTTCCTGACAGTGTTTTAGTTCCTGACAGTGTTTTAGTTCCTGACAGTGTTTTAGTGTTTTAGTTCCTGACAGTGTTTTAGTGTTTTAGTTCCTGACAGTGTTTTAGTTCCTGACAGTGTTTTAGTGTTTTAGTTCCTGACAGTGTTTTAGTTCCTGACAGTGTTTTAGTTCCTGACAGTGTTTTAGTGTTTTAGTTCCTGACAGTGTTTTAGTTCCTGACAGTGTTTTAGTTCCTGACAGTGTTTTAGTGTTTTAGTTCCTGACAGTGTTTTAGTTCCTGACAGTGTTTTAGTTCCTGACAGTGTTTTAGTGTTTTAGTTCCTGACAGTGTTTTAGTGTTTTAGTTCCTGACAGTGTTTTAGTTCCTGACAGTGTTTTAGTTCCTGACTGTTTTAGTTCCTGACAGTGTTTTAGTTCCTGACTGTTTTAGTTCCTGACAGTGTTTTAGTTCCTGACTGTTTTAGTTCCTGACAGTGTTTTAGTTCCTGACAGTGTTTTAGTTCCTGACAGTGTTTTAGTGTTTTAGCTCCTGACAGTGTTTTAGTTCCTGACAGTGTTTTAGTTCCTGACAGCGTTTTAGTTCCTGACAGCGTTTTAGTTCATGACAGTGTTTTAGTTCATGACAGTGTTTTAGTGTTTTAGTTCCTGACAGTGTTTTAGTTCCTGACTGTGTTTTAGTGTTTTAGTTCCTGACAGTGTTTTAGTTCCTGACAGCGTTTTAGTGTTTTAGTTCCTGACAGCGTTTTAGTGTTTTAGTTCCTGACAGTGTTTTAGTTCCTGACAGTGTTTTAGTGTTTTAGTTCCTGACAGTGTTTTAGTTCATGACAGTGTTTTAGTTCATGACTGTGTTTTAGTTCATGACAGTGTTTTAGTTCCTGACAGTGTTTTAGTTCATGACAGTGTTTTAGTTCATGACTGTGTTTTAGTGTTTTAGTTCCTGACAGTGTTTTAGTTCCTGACAGCGTTTTAGTGTTTTAGTTCCTGACAGTGTTTTAGTTCCTGACAGTGTTTTAGTTCCTGACTGTTTTAGTTCCTGACTGTGTTTTAGTTCCTGACAGTGTTTTAGTTCCTGACAGTGTTTTAGTTCCTGACTGTTTTAGTTCCTGACAGTGTTTTAGTTCCTGACAGTGTTTTAGTGTTTTAGTTCCTGACAGTGTTTTAGTTCCTGACAGTGTTTTAGTTCCTGACAGCGTTTTAGTTCCTGACAGTGTTTTAGTTCCTGACAGTGTTTTAGTGTTTTAGTTCCTGACAGTGTTTTAGTTCCTGACAGTGTTTTAGTTCCTGACAGTGTTTTAGTGTTTTAGTTCCTGACAGTGTTTTAGTTCCTGACAGTGTTTTAGTGTTTTAGTTCCTGACAGTGTTTTAGTGTTTTAGTTCCTGACAGTGTTTTAGTTCCTGACAGTGTTTTAGTTCCTGACTGTTTTAGTTCCTGACAGTGTTTTAGTTCCTGACTGTTTTAGTTCCTGACAGTGTTTTAGTTCCTGACAGCGTTTTAGTTCCTGACAGCGTTTTAGTTCATGACAGTGTTTTAGTTCCTGACAGTGTTTTAGTGTTTTAGTTCCTGACAGTGTTTTAGTTCCTGACAGTGTTTTAGTGTTTTAGCTCCTGACAGTGTTTTAGTTCCTGACAGTGTTTTAGTTCCTGACAGCGTTTTAGTTCCTGACAGCGTTTTAGTTCATGACAGTGTTTTAGTTCCTGACAGTGTTTTAGTGTTTTAGTTCCTGACAGTGTTTTAGTTCCTGACAGTGTTTTAGTGTTTTAGCTCCTGACAGTGTTTTAGTTCCTGACAGTGTTTTAGTTCCTGACAGCGTTTTAGTTCCTGACAGCGTTTTAGTTCATGACAGTGTTTTAGTTCCTGACAGTGTTTTAGTGTTTTAGCTCCTGACAGTGTTTTAGTTCCTGACAGTGTTTTAGTTCCTGACAACGTTTTAGTTCCTGACAGCGTTTTAGTTCCTGACAGTGGATCATCGTCTGTCATGTAGAGACTCTTTTGGTTTTGCTTCATTTTGTTCTGTCATTTGATTGTTGATCAGTTGGATCTTGTCGGCTCGTTCTCTCAGATTTAATCCAGATGACGACAAACTAGTCCAGATTCTGGGCAGTTTGCCTTCAGGTTGTAGCAGAGACCTGAAGTAATAAAGTAGTAATTATTTGTTATTTGAATTTAGTAAATAAGGAAACAATGAGAGCAAGACAGGAAGAGAGAAAACAAGACTTTTTAGCTGCTGCTACTTTGAGAAATGCTGCACTGAAAAAAATGAAAGTACAGTATATGTATATACAGTATATAGGTGCAAAAGTGCAATAAAATAATTTTGTCTACTGAAATGAGGCAAATAATCATGGATTATCATTTTGCTAGGATAGCTGCAGGTTTGACAGCAACAGAGAGAAGAAAAGTCAAAAGTTTTGGTTTACTTTAGTTTCAAATCCCAACAGAGATAAAAACACTTTGAAGAGAGAGATGAAAGAACACAAACTGCAGGAGAGAGAGAGAGAAACACCTCTCACCCCAAACGAAAAACAACAAATGAAGACGACAGAGGAAGAGACAGAAGTGAACAGAAACCCGGCGGCGTCAGACCTGAACCGGCCTGAAGCCCGGAGAGGCGCCGCGTCTCCCTGGACCGGAGGGATCAGCGTCAGACGAGGAGGACAAACTGAACGGCGGCGCTCTGTTGCTAAGGCTGAGCCGGCCGGCGAGCGAGCCGCCGGAGCAGAAACAGGAAGGGAACGGCTAAAAGCACAAGCAAACACTGTAAAACCTGCAGAGGCTGCTGGGAGGAGGCGGATCAGACCCAGCCCCTGTAGAGAAATGTGGTTTTAAAAGAAGACGCTGCTGCCTAATTAGCCTTACTCACACAGTTAGCCTCCATCCATTTCAGTTCAGGAAAGTGGACACTGAGAGCTGGACTGGGTCTTTGATACCTTCTGTTCTGTCTTCCTCCCAGTCCTCCCAGTCTCCAGGCTACAAGCTAACGGCTAAAAGCAGAACTAGACTCGGCCTTCAGCGCCTCATGATATTCACCTGCTGTAAACAACTATCAGACACTTCAGGTTCTTTTTGACTGCTAACTTGAAGTCTACACTTAAGAAAAACACAGAACTTTAATGGATAGAACGGTTCTTCCACTGTTTTTTATGGTAATTTGGCTAGTACACCATAAAATGGTGACTATGGAATTTTAAGTGTTAGTTGCTATAGTGACAAGTCTGGACATTAAGGCTGTAAAGTCTGTCACACTGTGCCGATGAGTCTGTTAGCAAGCTGAAAGCTAACGTTAGCGACGAGGCTAACGTAGCTTCATCACAGACTGTACTTCTCTCTCTAGCTCTTCTAGTCAACATTAGCATGTTAGCAATCCATGGCAGCAAGGAGACAGAGAAGCTGCTTTGGTTCTTGCTGTAAAACCTCTCAGCTCAGTGACTTGCTGCGAGTCTCTTTATACAGAAGCTAGTCCGACGGGTCACAGCAAGATGGCCGCCGCTCCGACCGTCCAGGAACGCTGATTTGAATGGAAATGATTGTTCTATCCGTTCAAGTTCTGTGGAGAAAAATGAGTAGAAAATGTTGTGTTTGGCGGTGCAAACAGAGGGGAAATGGATTGGGATTCTTTAACTCACATATGATGTTAACTGAATGCCGCTTAATCTAACCTAGATGGATGGCCAAATATTAAGTTTAGTCAGCTATATAAATTAGTTTAGGTGGCATTCGGTTTACATGTTTAACACCAACAGACTGGGCTCTCAAAAACCTGTTTCCACCCCAGAGAACATATAGTCACCTTGCTCCAAGTCGACTTGCGCCAACTTCAAATTAACAGTCAGAAAGAACCCAGTGCTTCATGCGTAGCGTATGCGTTTACATTACTTGAATATCACTATGCAGCACACCAATTAGTCTGGGGAGTCAAACCCCCAACCCTGCAGTGTTAGTGCCTGGCTCTGCCCATTGGGCTGCTCTGTATTTAGTATTTTTCCACCCAGTGGATGGAACTCATGTGGTCTGGATTCAGTCCTGTAGATTCAGATCTCTGTTAGCCTGCAGGCAGCATGCTACGCTAGGCTAATCGCTCTCACAGCTAAATTAGCCTGCTAAGAGAAGCTGCAGAATGAGACTCAGTGAGGTTTGTTGTGCAGCTGTTGGCAGCAAAACATTTTATTTGGACATCTGCACTCTCATTTGGCTCTTTACAAGACACTGGGCTTATGCTAAGCTAACAAGGCTAATTAGCTTAAACGCCTGGGGCTTCTTAGGGTCGAGCTGATAATGAAATGTGGCTCGGACACTCAGCTCAGACAACTTCATTGAAATTAATGAAAGATTGAAATTACACAGGAAATTCTTGGAAGTAAGCAAAGATTTTGGAAATGGGCCAATTTTATTTTACTGAACAGTGGTGAAGTCTGTTTACTGAACACGATGTCTGGAGGCTCATCTGGGTGGACAGTGGGAGGAAGATTATATTTAATACAGATCTGTTCACTGGTGTCTGTGGTGATCAGTTTGCTGCTACAGTAACTGTAAAAGTTGGTAATTTGCATAATTGAAAACTTTCCCAGGCTGGCACACTGTGTAGCTGTGACAGATAAGCCTCACCTTCAGTCTGGTTTAGTTTAGTGAGCGCAGCACCTTTTCCCACCTGGGAGCTTCAGTGTCTTCTTCTACTGTGAGACAGCAGCACTTCAGCAGTTGGGCACCTCGTCAGTAGCTGAGGGAGACTGTTACTCATTCACTGCCTCCATCCAGGTTGAGCAGCCAGTGTGAGGATTCAAACCAGCGACCCTCCTGTCTCGAGCTTCTTTACCCTTCATGCTGCGTTCAGGTTTCAGGCTGCAAAGCAACAGGAAGAGTTTCATTTTCAAAGGAAGCTCCAAACTGAAGTTCAGCTGCTGCAACTGTTTTCCGCTCTGATGAGGTGAAGCACCAACCAATCAGAGTAGAGGGAAGGTAGCGTTATACTTATGTTAGTATTATTTACTTCATGAATTATTTCAATTAAGAAGAATAAGAATGATTATTTGGCAAATAAAATACAAACGAGACAAGTGCAAAGCCGTGATATTACTGGTTGCTGCACCAATGTGACGACATCATGAACCGCCAATGTCCAGCCAGCAACACGTGTCTTCTTCGTTGGTGCACCAGACTGTTTTGTAGCTTCTGTTGCCTGTAATGTGAATTTAAGGCTCCCATGCAGCGCTCCAGTGTTTCCCTCAGCTCAGTGAAGCTCAGTTCCAGATCACAGTAGAAGTTAATGAACATGTATATCTGTGTCTCTCTTCCAGCACACGACCGCGGACGGCTTCCCCGAGCCGCCGGCCCCGCCCGCCAAGTCCTCCAGCCGCCACAGTCTGCCGCGATGCCGCAACTCCGTGGCGTCGAGCGCCGACGAGCAGCCGCACGTCGGCAACTACCGCCTGCTGAAGACCATCGGCAAGGGCAACTTCGCCAAAGTGAAACTGGCCAGACACACGCTGACCGGCCGGGAGGTGAGCCGCCCGTCTGCCGCCCGCTTCGGCTCCTCAGTAGATACAGTAGAAGCTCTGGAGGATCTCTTCATTAGATCCAGATCCCAGAGTCAGCCGGCTCATACAGAGCAGAAGAAACCACATTCTGTCTCAGCTGCCTCATTTATTAGATGTCAACTATAAAAACATAACTGAGGAGCTCTAGCACACTGGTTTGACTTCATGGTTTGGAAAAGCTGAGAAGTGATTTTACTCTCTTCTGTTCTTTGAAATGAAATGAAATGAAATGACGTGTCGACTGAGAAACAGAATCCGTAAAGCAGTGGTTCTCAGTGTGGGGTCCGGGGACCACCAGGGGTCCTTGAGGGGGTTCCAGGGGGTCCCCAGCAAATTGATGAATTATTAAGCTAAAACTAGAAGTTAACACAACTAGAGAATGTAGAAGAATGTCTATTTTCATCATAGTTTCTCTGTTATCTCTCTACCTGCAGTACAGATAGTCATGGAGTTCTGGACAAAATCATATCTGACAATAAAAATATTCTCAGATTTGGGTCCAAGAGACAAAATCTCATCAAATAGGGGTCCATGGCCCGAATGTGTAATAAATTAGGGGTCCTTGATATGAAAATGGTTGAGAATCACTGCCGTAAAGGATCATTCTGGTTATTTTCAACCTGGATTTTATTATTTGCTGTCATGCCGATCGATTCTGATCAAAATCTGGTCAGTTGCTTCACTGTGGAGTCTGTAGTCTGCTGCAGGTCGGTCCAACTCAGCAACACCTGCCTGTACTGTCCAGTTATCCACGGCCTGAACCTTCAGTAGTTTTCAGCGTTAAACATGTTTAACTAGCTTGTTAGGAAGTAGAAAGTTCAAGTGCTCTGATGCTGCGTTCAGGTCATATTGGATTTACCGTAAATATGAACCGCAGACTGTGGAAAACTGCTCACGTCAACCTGCTGCTGATTATAAGCAGCATGTAGGGCAGGATGTGTGAACATAAGCAGTAAACAGAGCAAGGAAATAAAAATCTAAATTCTGTTATATTGACAATAATACAATCAACCACTTTAGGATCCGATGAGTAAAACACAAAGAAGACTTTCAAGCTGAAGCACCGAAATCTTCCATTCTTCTGAAACTGAAACTGAAATGTTGTGATAATTGGTCATTCACAGCTATTTAAAGACATGTTTAACGTCAGTGTTTGTTGTTGTGTTTGTTGTTGTGTTTGTTGTTGTGTTTGTTGTTGTGTTTGCAGCTCTGCAGTGAAGTGACTGACAGGATTTGATCAGAATCGATCGTCATGATGGCAGAAACTAGGAAAATAAGGCCCAGGTTAAAAATAGCTGTAATTATCCTTTAAAGTAATGAAGCTTGTAGTCTCTGCTGTGGCCACATGTGTCAGATCAGGAGTTCGTGTTCTGCAGCTCAGAGGGAAACCAGCAGGACGTTCTCATGAAACCAGATGTTGCACAGAAATAGAAATAAAAGAACAAATCGTTTTCAGTCGTCTCGTTGATCTGAGCCGCTGTGAAATTCCCTTTTCATCTCAGAGAGTCAGCGGGTTGAAACCGGCCGGCTTTTTTAAAATGTAAACACATCAGCTGGCCTCGCCTCGCCCCGCCCCGCCCCGCCCCGCCCCGCCGCGCCGCGCCGCAGCGTGAATTATTGACGCCGCGGACGTCAGCGCTCCGCCGGCGGCCCGGAGCATGCTGGGTAGAGGGTCACTCAGGGCCGCCGGTGACGCTTCCTCAACGCAATTATTTTAAGATCCATTTTCTAAGAAGTGAAGTCACGTCTCTCTGGGGAGAAACCTACAGAGTCTAGAGTTGATTTGACAGGATGAAGACAGAGAAACGTCTCAGTCAGGAGAGAGAGAGAGAGACAGAGAGAGAGAGACAGACAGAGAGAGAGAGAGAGAGACAGAGAGAGACAGACAGACAGACAGACAGACAGAGACAGACAGACCGACAGACGGAGAGACAGACAGGCCTGAGAAGAAACAGCTGATTTCCTCCAGTCTGCCTTCACTCTGCTGCAGCTTGGGATCAATAGTAATGTTATTGATCTGCTGCTGGAGCTTTTAACCTGCTGAGGCTGAAGGAGCTTTGGCCTCTGGATCCTGCTGACTCAGCGTCTTCCTGTAAAACACCTTTAAAAGCACAGAAGTAATTATTCTGTGCATTTGCCCTTTAGTTTTTTTTTTTTTTCTTGATTTATTGCTCATATTTTTATTTATCTTGCAAGCACTTTGTAACTCTGTTTTGGTAAGTGCTGTGTATGTGTATATATATATATATGTATATTTAATTATTTAACCAGGAAGTCTGTTGAGAACAGTGTCTCCTCTACAGGAGAGGCTCAGTCAAGACAGCAGCATCAGCAATAAGAATCACAGCCGAACAAAACACAAACAACAACAACAACACATGAAGACCTCGAGGTCTCGTCTGTTAGAACTAGAAGCAACGACTTCCTGTAAGGTGACGTGACTCAGGTTTTTAAAGTCCTGAAGAGAAGGCAGCGTGTCCGTTTAAATGAAGATTATTTTTATTATTATTATCATGAATCCATCTGTCGGTCCTGCGGTGGGCGGGGCCTCGTTCTCTCGTTCTCTGCGTGTTTTGGGATCCAGATCGGACTCGTCCACCTTCCAGATCCTCCGCGGCGCTCCGGTCTGCGGCTCCGTGTTCGTCCGATGTTTTCCTGAATCAAAGCTTGAACGGATTTTCTGTTTCCGTCCGTCAGCTTCTGATGCGTCTGAAGCACAGACCGTACCAGATGGAGCAGTGAGTTCTTCACCACGGGTTTCTGAAGGCCGGTTTGAAGCCAACACTTCCTTATTGGCTTCAGAATTCACCTGAGGTTTCGGCCGCTGGGTCTGAAGCCTCTGACAGAAACGTCGTCGTGCGAATGTGTTAGAATCACCTTCTTGTGTTTGTCCAGTTTAGATATCGTGACGTGGATCGGTGAAATAGTTTTGATGTTGCTGTGGACTCTGATGTCTCTTCTCCTCCTGCAGGTCGCCGTCAAGATCATCGACAAAACCCAGCTGAACCCTACCAGTCTGCAGAAGGTAGGCTGTGACCTCTGACCTCTGCCTGTCTGTCTCTGTCTGTCTGTCTGTCTGTCTGTCTGTCTCTTATGGCAGTGCAGACCCCAGATCAGTTTCTGCAGTTTGTGGGCACTGTGCTCACTTCTTTAGTGTCACAGGAACAACAAGGAAGTTGCTACAGTTAGCTAACTAGCAAAAAAAAATTTGGGCAAGGTGCAAACAACACTGGACGATATTAGAGACAACAAACGTCTGTAATCAACAACATGAAAACACTGAGATGTTTGTTGTGTTGGAGTGAAGCTGCAGACAGAAACCTGAGCAGAACCTTCAGCTGATCCAAAATTTTCATCCATTTTTATCTCACTTGTTTAATTTACCCAAAGTGTTTGTATATTAACTTGAATTTACTCTGAAAAGTAGCTAGCGTTGTAGCTAAGCTAACAATGGAAACTTCTTGTTGTCGGCAGAAAAACAAAGAAGTGCCGTTTCAGGGGATTGTGGGAGAATCCTGTTTCAAACTCAGAGCCAATCAGAGCTGCCTGGTTAGGAACTAGTTGGTGTATTGATCTGCTGTAGTGTGTGTTGGACTGTTGGACCCTGCTGGACTCACCGCAGGGTTTCGGGGTTCAGGTTCCTGAGGTCTGATCTGAGGTCTGATCTGAGGTCTGATTGAAACTGAGAAGCTTCAAACAGAAGATGCTGCAGACAGAAACCGCCGGGCCGCTCAGGAAACAAACTCCATCATTAAAATACCCTTATTATGGGTTACCAAGGAAAGGCTCCATAGCAACCAATACAAATAAGTAAATGTTGTGGTTTTGAACAACTGTGTTGAGAGAATTCTGCTGAAACGTGAAGTCTGTCCTGCCAGCCTGGAGTCTGTGTGACAGAGGACCTACAGGAGGACTGTCCTGAACCGGACACTGCAGCGCGGTGCTGTCCGGGACCGCCAGGGGTCCTGAGGGGGTTCCAGGGGGTCCCCAGCAAACTGATGAAGTGTTAAACTTCAGCATTATTTCATTTACAAGAAGTTAGAGAAAGCAGCAGAATGATGTTCTGATAGTTTCTCTGTTCTCTCTCTACCTGCAACACAGACAGTCAGGGAGTTCTGGACAAAATCATCTGACAATAAAAATATTCTCCGATTTGGGTCCGAGAGGCAAAATCTCATTACATGGGGTTCTGTGGCTCTGATGTGGACTAGATTAGAAGTGAAAGATCGATATGAAAAAGGTTGAGAATCACTGGTCTAGTGAAGCTGCTTCCTCTGTAGGATAAGAACAGAGTCTATAGACAGACTGTACATGTCAGTCTGCATATAGACTCTATACACATCAGTCTATACAGACAGTAGTGTATCTCTATGGGTGAGCAGTGATTGGTCCGTGTATCATGACGCAGCTGCTGATCTGCATCTCATTATCTTGTCGCTGTTGTCATGTGAAAACCTTGTAACTTCAGTTTTGCTGATTTTCATGTTTTAGTTTCTGTTGAAGGATCACAGGCTCCTCTAGCTGAAATGTCGAACGACAGAAAGTTAATTGATTATAATTTTGATAATCAATTAATAATTTTAGTCATTTATCAAGTAAAAACACCAAACATTTGCTGGTTACAGCATATGTTTCATATCATATATATCGTATATCATACAAAATGAATACTTTTGGTAATTATTTTTGACATTTTATAGACTAAATGATTAACCGATTAATTAAATATATAATCGATAAAATATCGGATATAAAGGTTAGTTGCAGCTCTACTTGAGAAACCTCTGGCTCACTGTCCAGACGCTCCAAATGGTTTCTGGGTAAGAAACAGTCCCAGTTCAAACTGAATCACAGCGGCTTCAAATCTGACTGTCGCTTTAAGAGGCTGGAATAAATGTGAATGGAATTAGTCCCAGTCACCATGGCAACCTCTGGCAACAATTAGTGTGTGTGTGTGTGTGTGTGTGTGTGTGTGTGTGTGTTGTTTAGGGCCACATGCAGGCCAGCTGAGAGATTAAGTTTAATGATGAGGGTTAAATCAGGAAGTTGTTTGTGTTCAGAGAAAGCTGTGTGTGTGTGTGTGTGTGTGTGTGTGTGTGTGTGTGTGTGTTTGACATCACTCAAACCACTTGGACAGGCTCCACAGCAGTCTCAGACAAGCATTCATCACACACACACACACACACACACACACACACACACACAGGACAGGAGGCGCTGCCTGTTGGGAGTTGGAGTTCAGGAATGCAGAACAGACAGAAGTAACAGTTCACTGCTGAACCTGCTGGAGAGATCAGACCAGATCAGTTCAGACCAGACCAGATCAGATCAGATCAGTTAAGGTCAGATCAGATCAGATCAGATCAGTTAAGGTCAGATCAGATCAGATCAGTTCAGATCAGATCAGTTCAGATCAGATCAGTTCAGATCAGATCAGTTAAGGTCAGATCAGATTTAATTAGATTACATTACATTACATTAGAACAGTGCTGAAATGATTTGTCGATTAATCGATTAGGCGATCAGAATATTTTCAGATTTCTCTTCAGCTTCACAGATTTGGACTCTTGGTCACTTTGGACTCTGGAACTGAGAGACATTTGTTATTATTTTGTAATATTTTATAGACTAAATGATTAATCGATTAATCGATAAAGTAATCAGGAGATTAAGCGATGATGAAAATAATCGTTCATTGCAGCTCTAGATTAAATTAGTGGAAGTAGATGAAACTTTATTGATCCTGTGGGGAAGTCGGGTCGTTTCAGCAGCAGACAGTAACAGGACCCAGCAAAGAAACCAGAATAGAAATAAGAATAGAGCGGAACAGCAGAACATGATCAATAGAAACACATGAATGAAAAGAATGAAAATATATGAATTCTGTAATAATCTGACCTTTTGTCTGGTCTGTATTCAGCTGCCGAGCGCTGACTCTAACTAACCAACCAGCTGACATTCCCCCCCCCCCCCCCCACACACACACACACACACACACACACACACACACACTTGCTTTTAAAAGCCTGTCTAATGGTGTGTGAGGGAGGGAGAATGACACGGCTCATAAATAATGAAGAAAGCTCATGTGAAAATGTAAAAGCTGAGCAACACACACTCTCACACACACACACACACACACACACACACTCACACACACACGCACACACACATACATACACACGCACACACACTCACACACACACGTACGTCCATTGAAACCTTCATCATGCTGTGTGTGTTTACATGAGAAGTAAGAGTCATACAGAGGTGTGTGTGTGTGTGTGTGTGTGTGTGGGGGGGGGGGGTCACCGTGGTAACAGCCCTGCTGCCACGGCAACAGAGCCATGAGGACACCCATTAGCCTTTACACACACACACACACACACACACACACACACACACACACAGACCTAGTTAAGGTGAAATGATCTGTTAATCATCCGTCCAATCAGATGCCAGGGTCTCTTAAAGTCACATTCCACCTTCTGCATCGTCTGATCACCTGTATTGATCCTTCATCATTGACCCTTCACCTGTATTGTCTGTCTATTGATCCCCCCCCCCCCCCCCCCAGTAAACGCACATTAAACCACATTTAGTCCCATACAAGAACATTAGAGTTATTGATTTACTATTGACTTGTAGAACTGTCTGTGCTGTACATGGAGAGATAATAGTGCCAATAAATAATATATAACCTATACATTTTCTAATCAGGACAGTTTCTAGTGAATTAAATTGGAGTGAAACTCCTTAAAGCCTCCTGGAACCCCTCAAAGCCTCCTGGAACCCCTTCAAGGAGCCCTGGAACCCCTTAAAGCCTCCTGGAACCCCTGCAAGACCCCCGGATCCCTTCAGGGAGTCCCGGAACCCCCTAAAGACCCCCGGATCCCTTCAGGGAGTCCCGGAACCCCTTAAAGCCTCCTGGAACCCCTTCAAGGAGCCCTGGAACCCCTTCAAGACCCCTGGATCCCTTCAGGGAGTCCCGGAACCCCTTAAAGCCTCCTGGAACCCCTTCAAGGACCCCTGGAACCCCTTAAAGCCTCCTGGAACCCCTTCAAGGAGCCCTGGAACCCCTTCAAGACCCCCGGATCCCTTCAGGGAGTCCCGGAGCCCCCTAAAGACCCCCGGATCCCTTCAGGGAGTCCCGGAGCCCCCTAAAGACCCCCGGATCCCTTCAGGGAGTCCTGGAACCCCCTAAAGACCCCCGGAACCCTTTAAAGGAGCCCTGGGGTTTTCCAGTTTTCCTAGGAGAAAAAACTCTGCATCAGTTTTACTTCCCTTCTGACTCGGGTTCCTTCTTTCTACACCAAACAAAACAAACAGCGAGGTCAGAAACAGGATGAACGGTGTGTTCATCCTGTTTCTGACCTCGCTGTTTGTTTTGTTTGGGGGGGCGGGGCTGGTTGAGGTGGGCGGGGCTTCAGCTGGAGGGGAGGGGCTTTTTTTTTAACGACCCAGAAAAAATCCATTGATCTGAAAACGGTGAACAACAAACCAAAGGCGGAATGAAGAGATTAAAGTTCAGACCGGCCGGGGAGACAAAGAGAAACTGAAGATCAATAAAAACATGTGATGTCAGAAAACAAATGGAATCTGATTCACTGATTCAAATGTAAATGAGCTGTTTGTCTCCTCAGCTCTTCAGGGAGGTCAGCGTGATGAAGATCCTCAACCACCCCAACATCGGTGAGTCTGCACCTCCTCCTCCTGCACCTCCTCCTGCACCTCCTCCTTCACTTCTTTCTTCACCTCCTCCTGTACCTCCTTCTTCACCTCCTCCTTCACCTCCTCCTTCACCTCCTCCTCCTGCACCTCCTTCTTCACCTCCTCCTGTACCTCCTTATTCACCTCTTCCTGTACCTCCTCCTTCACCTCCTCCTGTACCTCCTCCTTCACCTCCTCCTGTACCTCCTTCTTCACCTCCTCCTGCACCTCCTTCTTCACCTCCTCCTTCACTTCCTTCACCTCCTCCTCCTGCACCTCCTTCTTCACCTCTTCCTGTACCTCCTCCTTCACCTCCTCCTGTACCTCCTTCTTCACCTCCTCCTGCACCTCCTTCTTCACCTCCTCCTTCACTTCCTTCACCTCCTCCTCCTGCACCTCCTTCTTCACCTCTTCCTGTACCTCCTCCTTGACCTCCTTCTTCACCTCCTCCTTCACCTCCTTCACTTCCTTCACCTCCTCCTTCACTTCCTTCACCTCCTTCTTCACCTCCTCCTTCACTTCCTTCACCTCCTCCTTCACCTCCTCCTGTACCTCCTCCTTCACCTCCTTCTTCACCTCCTCCTGTACCTCCTTCTTCACCTCCTCCTGCACCTCGTTCTTCACCTCCTCCTGCACCTCCTCCTTCACCTCCTCCTGCACCTCCTTCTTCACCTCCTCCTGTACCTCCTCCTTCACCTCCTTCACTTCCTTCACCTCCTCCTTCACCTCCTCCTTCACTTCTTTCACCTCCTCCTTCACCTCCTCCTCCTGCACCTCCTCCTTCACCTCCTCCTTCACTTCCTTCACCTCCTCCTTCACCTCCTCCTCCTGCACCTCCTCCTTCACTTCCTTCTTCTCCTCCTCCTTCACCTCCTTCTTCACCTCCTCCTCCTTCAGCTCCTCCACTTCCTTCACCTCCTCTTTCACCTCCTTCTTCACCTCTTCTTCCT